>NW_007727983.1:58421-82608 GCF_000696425.1 Galeopterus variegatus
TTGGAGGGAGCTAAAGGTGAATGAATCAATTCACACACATACACACACACACACACAAAAAAATACAAACAAACAACAACAACAACAACAACAAACAAAAAAACCGGGGGGGGGAGAGGAAGATATAACAACCACAATTTTTTTTTAAGTTCTTACAACAAGAAAATGGAGGGGACACACCTGGGTGGGACGTGCGAGAGGGAGGAGGGAGGGAGGTTTCGGTGATGGGACACAATAATCAACTACATTGTATATTGAGAAAATAAAAATAAAAAAAAATAAAAGAAAAAAAATAAAATAAAACTTGTCTTTTAAGCAAGTTGCAGTTCTTTCATCTCTTTGAGTGCGGACAGATGATTGTGCAAAGTACATGCAATGACTCAACACAACAGATACTATTTGCAAAGAACCTCTATGCTCTACTGTGGTGATTTGAAAAACTGACCAAAACAAGTATCTAACTCTCAAAGGTGTACAGTTTCATAGTGAACTTATAATTTACACACAAAATGTATTTTAAAGCAGAATGTTAAAAGCATTCTGAAGAAGGTACAAAATTATTGGAGGGAATGTTTCTCACTGCAGTTTATCGGCAATATCCTGCATTTCAATATTTCCTAAAAGTGCCTGACTACAAGACTCAACTAGAGTGCTTGTCCAAAATAGAGTCCCTGACTTTTTCTGAATTTTCTAATTTGGTACCTTCAGGAGGATTTGAGGATTTATTTTCCCCACAGAAACTCTTGTAACTTTTATGCTCAGTTAAGTTAGGGAAATACTAATACAGAGGAAGACCTTTATATTAACCTCAAAAGATGTTCAGTTATTCAAGGAGGACATTGAGGGAAAAAGCATCTCAAGCACAAAACCTCTTGAACAAATGAGGCAAGAATGGCAGAATGACTTCCAGTAATATTTATTCATTCATCTGTCCATTTTTTCATCAAGCAATGCAGAGAAGAGAGAACACAAATATCAGCAAGACACAGAAACTGCCCTCTACGAATCCTTTGTAAAGATTGAAAAATAGATATATCAATGAATAGTTATGCAAATATTCATTTAAGTTTATGGACATCTATGAAAGAGCTAAATGATTCTTTAGCTTTGGAGAATGAGGGACTAAGTGACCGGTAAAGTTTTGTTCATGATCTTTAAAGCAATGTATATCTTGCAAAGTGTCAGATTTCAAAGCTGCCAGTGCCAGTGAAATGGCAGTTTAAAAAGGCAGACTGTTGAGAATTCTGGATGTGATGACAATTTAAATAGGCACATCTCACTACCCCTGCTGCAAACTCCAGTAGAAATGACTATTGGAATGTAAAGTAGCTATAGACGGGAAAGGAGGAACAGGGCAAATGTAAAAGCGAACTTAGTCATTTTTCACATTCTTGATGGCTGCAGTTGGGGTTCAGTTCTCTGATGCTAGGCAAAAAAGAGAATTATATGACAACAAGGGTTGGGAAAGGAAACAGATCTTCCTCTTTTTACAAAACTGCTTTGAGGAGCATTTTGGTTATGGAAGTAAACTAAGCCCGGTTCTGCAATGAAAAGATTAAGACAAAAAGTGCAGTTACAGAAATGTTATAGATATATGGTAGTAATGTGAGATGGGTTTTGGTATCATAAAGGTAGTTTCCATATAGGACTTTATTGTTGGGAATTCTGGAACAGGAAAAGACAGATTTTTCTTCTGGGAATTCTCACTGCTTTGCTTTTGTTTTTGCCAGTATTCTACAGAATGGTATTGGTTGTGTACCTCTTCACCACAAGATCTTCCAGGGAAATGCTAGTGTATCAAAGAAACACTGAAACACCAAGATGATGGCCAAGATTATTGCCTGAGGTAATCCTACCTTCAATGTGTGGATCTTTTAATAAGTCAAAGAACTCTCTGAACTTCAGTTTCCTCATCTAATAAAGGAGGGTAGTAAGGATTGTGGTACCCAGTCTCTAGAGTTACTGAGAGGATTAAATGAGTGTGCTGTGTAATGTATTTAGAATGTTGACTGTTGCTTTTGGAAATAAAATGAGGGGACATATGAAAAATCCACTCAAGCTATTTAGAGGCAAAGGGGAGGCATAGCTACATTTTTACCCCCTTGCTCAAAGAGAATTAACAGAAAAGGCATTAGGATGGAAATGAATCAATGATTCTTCAACAGCCTTTAGTCAAAAGCACACAAAAATTTATTGTATCACATATCTCCAGGAAAGACGTTTATTTTGTTTAAAAGGAAAATAAGCACAAATAAATTGAGTGATTTAATCAAGACTACACAGTATACCTGCATTAAATAGGTATGACTCAAAACTATGTCTTTCAGTTTCCTGATAGTTTCTACTGGAAATGACAGTGAAGCAAACTATAAATGCAATGTGAAATTGAGCCTAATGATAACTGCTGCTTTACTGAAAACTTTCTTTTTCCAATCATGTACAGAATTGGTAAATGTACAGTCAGACCACAAAATACAGCCTGCGATTCATTAAATGATGCACTAGGTTCAAGGAAAGATCACGTTAAAGTTTATGAGAGGCTCAGGTCCAAGAAGATGCACACATCTAAATTCTGATGGTGCTAAAATGTTTCAGTTCCTTATTAATCTGCTCAGTCTACTCTGTCTTTGAGACTGCAGCAAAGAAAAATATGATTCATTTTGCTGCAGGATATATGCTTTTTGCATTTCTGTTAACTATGAAACAAGCACCATTTTAATTAAGCTGCTTCCAAGCAATTCAGGTGCTCTATAAAAATATAATGAAGCAATTAAGATGTGTTACAAGTGACTGAGATATCTTTTTTACTGAAAATGTGAAAGTCGAAGTCAAGGTTTTTTTTTTTTTATCTTTTCCCACCCTCAAACAAGGAAGCCAGTTAATCTCAAGAAAAAGAATGCTGGATTTAAGTGAAATACAAGTATAGGTTGATTTAATATATGTAACTAACTTTTCCTAAATTTAGCACAAAACTAAATATAAATAAATTATTTTTACTATTATTCAATGTTTGAATACATGTAGGTTTTGCAAATCACATCAAGGCAATTATAAATTCCCCTCCCACACACACTTTTTTCTTTTTTTAAGGAAATACTAACCATGGTCCCTAAACACACCACCATGCATTTTTCTAAATCATATGTAAGAGTAATATTGAGACAATAATCCAGACATTATATTTACTTGAAAATTTAGTTTTGAGAGACATAGGAAGGTTGGGACCTTTCTTATCTAGTACATTAACTTCCTTTGGGTGTAGAAGTATGACCCATATGCAGAATGATGTAGTCTTTGCTTTCACAAGAACAAATAAGGTTTCTGTTTCCATTGTGGAATTATCATTTATTAGGTTCTTTCCTTCATTCATTCAGTCAACTAGCATTTTAGTGCCAGGCATGACATTGGGTTCTAGGGATATAAAGCTGACCACGGTGCACTTAAATTGTCCAAGGGGAACTTGAGTCCTAGAATGCAAGAACTACCAAAAATGATAAAAAGGGGAAACAAGAAAATAAAATAACACACTGTGGTAAATGTTAAAAGATAAAATAATAAAAACATCAATACTGATTCTAGGAGGTTGGTTAAAGGTCGGTCACTCTGAGGAGCTGGTATTATATAGTCCTGGAGGAAATATCTTTTTAGAAAGCCTCAGCAAAAAGGCAGGAAAAGTTAATATTTAGAATGGCATATAATAAAAAGTGCAAAATATATAAAAAGAAGTAATTTTTAATCTATTTTGAAAATTTGACTATTATTAAATTCACCTGTTTACGTAGTCTGAATATCTTATGCTGCAGGTTTAGGCTATTTCAATCTCAATGGAAATAGATAATTGTGCATGATTGCCAAGGTATGCCAGTTTTATTACAAGTCTGAGGAAATGAAAACTGAAACAAATACTGGGAACAATATAAAGCCGGAAATTAGCAGCACTACCACTGGTACAACAGATATCATACTTGCAGAAGAGAATGTAGAAAGTGGAGAGTTTAAATAAATTTTATAATATTTCAGAGGTAGAAAGTGGAATAATCAGGAAAGAAAGTGCAAGGTGAGCTATTTATCCTAGGTATTTAGATATATAGGTAGTTAGATAGATAATGAGACAATATAATAGATCAAAGTTTAGTAATTACATTGTCTTCTCTTATTCCTGTTATTTTTATTTATTTATTCTTTTACTAGTGGCCGCATGTGAGTGATAGCTTTAAAAAACTAGTTTGAGCTGTTAATCATTGTTGTTCTATTATGATTTTTTTATAATTAATGCGCTAATTCTTTGATTTATTCCTTGGGAATTTTCATGATGGGTGCAATTTTATAAAGCAACTGAATAACTAAACAAATGTTACAGCTGCCTTCTAGCACGCAGGCTGGTCCAGATAAAATTAAATGTCATGCTCCTGAGTAACTGCTATGTTCCTAATAGCAGGAACCTAAGCAAAACCAAACTGAGACTTTAGTAATTCCATTTCAAGAATTCCCTGAAGGACCATTAGCTACAAAGGCATCAAGGTTAGGGTAAGTGCCAGTGGAGAGCAACAAGTTGGGTAGTCTTCTGGAGAAGTAAAATGCATGAAGTCATAACCTGAGCTTCCTAACCTAGATGAATAAAAACAATCGAGAATGGACTGTTGAAGGGGTCATTGTGAATTGGGAAGAATGATAATCCTCTATATTTCTATTACTATGAGTTTTCTCATGATGAGTTAATTTTTAGCCATTGAATGAGAGGGACTGAAATTTAGTTAGTTTGTTGTTAAACTGTTGGTAGTCTGAAACTGGCCAGGGAGGAGTTATTTGTACCTATAAAATAAGCAAACCACAAGTCACTACTTTCTCTTTTTTTTTCATTTTGTTTGAAAGACCAGTTTATTAGCACACCACTTGTGTATGTATATATGTGAAGGTGAGTGTGCAATGAGGGAGACAAGCACATATATTTCCCCTACTCTTGGAGACTTATAACCCAGTTTTCTTGAACTAAGTTGAGAAACAGGAAAACCGCAATATAAGGTACCTTCAGTTAGAGGTAAACTGTGGTTATAAGTGTGCTGTACATGGAGAATTCACCTTCAGCTGATAAAAAAAATGTTTCACAGAGTGGTTAATATTTGAACTTGACCCTTAAAGGCTAGGAGGATTTCAGTCTGTGGAAGTTAAAGAAGGAAGGCGGAGTGGGAGCAGTGACCAGTGAGCACAGTCCCTGAAGCAGGAAAGGAAACACTGAATTGGCTACTCATCTAGCTAGAGCAGACATGGCATATAGGACAGAAAAATAGGTGGAGGGACTTAGCACATAATAACTATGAAACAAGGTGATACTATTGCATCGTGTTGGCTAAACCATTTATCTTGAAAGATGCAAAGTGTAAATCTATCACTTCAGTATTTGGCTGGCCATGGTAACGATTTTTTAAATGTAGGAGTTTGTTTCTTCAACTGTAAAACACTGATTCTATTACCTGCCTTATAGTATTCCTAAAAGATTACAAGGAAAATTTTAACTTTAGTCCAAAAATGAGTTATAAGTTTTCAATACCATATTGTAGAAATAACTATGGCATATATTAACTACTCTGTGGGTTCCTCTAACTCTCAGGAAAGAACCATGTGGAAAGGTTAACAGTGTGGAGAAGACCTGGTTTCTGTACTTATTCAAGGTATGAGATGGCCACAAAAAGGTTATGGTCACTCAGTTCAAATCTCCAGGCCCTCCAAAATGAAACAATAAACAATATACACATATGAGAGAGTATGTGTTAATTGTTTATTTTTTTGAAAAAAAAAGATAGGTAATCAGTAGAAATGGTATTACTCAACAACTTAGATGAAATGAAGAAAATAAGAAAATATTCATTTGGTAGGGTCTCCATGGCTTCACATAAATTTGTGTTTTCCTCCTAAAATAACATTGTTTGGATTCATATAGATGCAGCCCAATTGGATTAAGAGATGCACGAACTAGTAAATACTGTTAAATGAGGGAATGTTTAATGTAGGCAATTAGTTTTAATCTTAGAGTCAAAGTTAAAAGTGATGTAATTTGGAAGATAGAGTGTGAGAAGAGTTAATTATTGTTAACATCAGTATTATGGGAATGATATTCCTTAACAGAAGTTGTTAGCTCTCACTGGCTCAAATTGGATTTGCTAAGGAGTTGAAACCTTGTAATTTATATATACAGTGCCATCATGGGTCTGGATTATAAGAATAGAGTATAAAAAATGTCCTTATAAATGTGAAAAGGTCATCCACTAACCTTAATTCTGGATGTCTTTATTGCAGATAAGTTCACACATGTAAGTGAGCTTCCTGAGGGCAGGGTCAGGCCATAGGACAAATACCTCAGAGAAGAGGCCCTTGAACCAGACTCTCTGGCTGCAGTGCATGACTGGTCATTTATTGACCCCATGACCTTGGAAAAGTTATTTAACATATTTGTGCCTCAGTTTTGTCATCTGTAATAAGGATAAAATACCAAATGGGACATCTTAAGGGTTCAATGAGAATATACCTGTGGAGGACATTTTAAGTGCTATTCACAAATGTTTATTGAGATCTTATTATGTTTTCGGTGCATTTTAATCACTTAGGACACATAGGTGAATTAAACTAAATCTCTACCCTAGTGTATCTTATATTATTTTTTAGTTATCAGTATTATGATTTCTATTTTTATCTTTGTTTTTATAAAACCCAGCAGAGTTCCTATTTAGTAGGTGTTCAAAAAAAAGTTGCTTGAATGAATGTTCAACGAACATTGGTGGCCAATAAACACCATACAAAGAGAGAAAAGAATAGAGGTAAATACTTTGGAAAATTAGGAAATTCTAGAAAAGAGACAACACAGTGCAGAGCAGAGTTCTTCACTGTGAAATATGCCAGAAGAATCTGTTAGAATGGAAATTCTAGTTGACTGTACAGGCAAATCCTATCTTTGAATTTTTCTTTTTCTAATGGCAAAAAATCTGACTAAGGGAAATTTAAGTTTTGAATAATTGTAGAAAAATGATGTTCTTTTAGCTCTGTTGTTCTTTGAAATTTATCCAGACTATTAAAGAGGCATAGGAAGTAATTCAAATATATGATAAGACTAACGAATGAGACATTAGTTTACATCTCGCTAAATCATGACTGTGGGAAGCAGCTAAATAGATGAAATCCCAAATTTTGAAATATATTGGTATTAGTCATCTCAAAGCAGATATTTCAGGATGAATTAAGGAACTGTAACTCATAGAGGTAGGTATGTCTAATACTATTAAGCAAAAGAGAGAAGTACTGCTTAATGGATCAATTCCATTAGGGAAAAAAGGAAAAAGAAAAGAAAGCAAAAATTACAAGTGATTTCACTTTAGAAAGGTAACTATAAAAGTCAGTTACCTGAGTGTTGAAGTCCTTTTTCCCTCTTCAAATGCTGTTTCTGTTCTGTCAGCATCGTCTGTATATGCAGCTACTGTACTGTGGAAAGTAATTACATTATATGGCAGATAAAACAAGGGGTATGCATCAGATTATAAATAACTTAATTTTGCAAAGGAATTTTACATCTTAATCTGCTGGACTATCACTTTCACTTAGGCTCTGAAACCAAATTATGTTATTGTGTTCTGTGATATAATTTAATAACTCACCCATAAGGAAATGTCAGGTCGCATTTGCAACAATCCAGGGGCCATTAAGCCAGATGGAAGGTCATTCTGTTTGAGGATTGTAAATGAACCTGTCCAACAAAGTTTTGGTTAGGGACAGCCAAGGACTCATTATGTAGTCAATTTACCCAACTGCTTGCAAGAACCACGCCAAGGCTGTTCTGTCCTTTGAAGTTTGAAATGGATTTAAACATACAGAGATTTTTACTTTCATCAGGCCAAAAAGGAAATTGGTTTTGCAAAAAGCAGTCATTTCCATATATTGCTTAGAACATTAGAAGAAAAATTAAAAGTGTTATTGAAATGCTACTTGTGGAATTTTTGTTTTCTTATTCATTTTCATCTTTCCTTTCTAAATTCTGCTGTTCCTTGGTAGTGAAAGACACATGCATACATACACACAAATGCAAAACAAAGCATTCAAATAAGAGAACAAAAATGTGCAAAGAAATCCATGCTTCTGAAAATAAAAATATTCAGTTAAAATAACTACAATATCTTTATTTACTTTTTGGGTCCTGCTATACAACACGAAGTTAATGACTTGATAATCCACACTATATGATTTAATGTGATACTCTAAAATGGATAATTTAATACCAGTTTCATTCAGATTTTTTTAAATGCATTTTAAAAATCTGGATGCCTCTTATATTTAAGTTATTCTCTAGAGCAGAGAACACAGAATCAGTTGTTCTATTAAAACATTATTTATAATTAGAATATTTTCATTTTAGAAAATGAATAATAGTTAATGCATTTATCCAAAATCCCATTTCTATAATAAAATTTGACATTTTTGTGTGTTTACATCTTTTGATATATGTTTTACTGACTTGTGTTTACTGACCTGGATTTACTGACCATATATACAGTCCATCCTCATTATTTGGAGTTTCCATATATGTAATTTGTCTACTTGCTAAAATTTATTTCTAACCTCAAAAATCAATCCTGGCAGTCTTTCTGCAGTCATTTTTGGACATGTGTAGAGCAGTGAAACATTTGAGTCAGCTGTCGTGCCAGTTCCCAGCTGAGGTGGAGCAAGCCATTCTTGACTCGGCTCTCACACGAAGATGACCAGAAGGTGGAGAAGGTCGGCCGGGTCAGTGCAGGGTAGTGCATGGAGCTCGGGCTCAGGGGCCTGTTGGAAAAAGTTTGAATCTCATCCCTGGCACCTGTTAGGGTGGCAACCTCACACAAATTGCTTCACAATTCTAAATCTCGTTGTCTCTTTTGTCACATAAAGAAAATCTTCCAGAATCTTCCAGAATCTTCCAGAATGAGCTGCTTTTAGAATTTAAGATTATTCTCTGTGAGATGTGTGTGTGTTTGTGTGTGTGTGTTCATATATTTCCCCCCAAACAATGGTTTATTATTTGTTAATTCAGTGTTTACAATCACTTTCTAGAACATGACTACCATGTGTAATGAGAATCAATTTTATATGTGTATCTTTATATCTATTATATATATTTATACTATAACATGGGGTAAGAACAATATGAAACTTTAGTTCTATTTCATATAAAACATAAATATTTTCACAAGTTAATCAATCTATTTGAAAATATTCTTAAGATCGACTTCAGTATTATTCTATGCATGCATAGATTTTTACTTAGAACTCTTTTCTAGATAGATATTTATTTGGATTTTCCAGTTCTTTGCCAATCTAAATTGTGATGAATATCTATATGCATAAATCATTGCATTCAAACTCATCTGAAGAAATCTGAAGTAACAGAAATTTTATCATTGGGGAGATATCATAATTACTTAGTTTAGATGACATAGTTGCAGTCTTTCTCTGCTTCCAGGCTTATGAGGACTGTTTTTAGATAGATTTTCCCTACAGAGCAGAAAGAAGGTAATATAACTCTTCTTTTGGTATGGCACTAGAGTTGAACTGGAGTCCCGTGAAATGGCAAGCAGAACCTTGAGACTATCAAGAACACCCATTTGTGTAAATGTGCCTTGTGTCATAGAGAGGAAAGAAGAAGAAACACAGAGGTTTTAAAATGTGGTCTAAATGGAGCAGCAAGAAGGGATGAGGGAAGCTCCTTTCTATTTTGTGATTTAAGAGATCTGCTGTAAACTAGCTTTTGGGGATCTTTACTATGACATACTTATCCACACAACTCTAAGTGGTAGGTCTTAGTCAATTAACTAGAGTTAATACCTGCACAGGACATAGACTAGGCAGTTCAGAGCATCAGAACCCAGAATAGAACGTAGGAAGTAAGGGCACATCGGCTGGATAGTGTAGTAAAAGGAAAATAAACACCATGTTGTGGCCTGAACACTGGCCAGTTGGTCCTGGGTTTGGGTCCTAATTCTGAAAATAGCTAATTGGCTGAACTTGAGCAGAACTCTTGAATACTTGGGTTAAATGTTTGCTCTAAACATTCCCTTTACATTATTTTTTAAAAGCATGTTGCTTTGTAAAGTGTGAGATAATGCAGGAAGCCATGCACTACTTTCATTAAAAAGTGCTTAAAACAAAATGTCTTATGTCAGTGTGTTAGGCAAGTGTTTCATCTTGTCTCCTTACCTCACTTGTTCCCTACACCATAAGACGACTAAAAGCAGTATCGTGATGCAAAACAGTTAAGGTTAATCTGCCCTCTTAATATTATGCTAGCTATATATTTTTTTCTTGTTCCCATCTTAGCCATTTGAGGGAGGTCACTAAATCATTCTGGATCAAATACTTCCTGTAGAGTCTGTTCAGTGGAATAAAGTAGAAGAAGATGATTAATAGATTGATAATGTCATAAGGACCTTGAAAGCATGGTTTGTAGAAACCATGCCTGCAGAAAATGGAAATATAAGTATACAATCAAATTACTATTTTGCTCTGTTATGTTTTTCTTTGTAGTGTTCAATACACACACTGACAAATTCCCTCCTAAATTATAAAATGAAGCAATAAGCCAGACTATTAAAACATAAATAATTATTGAAGATAATTATCTTTCTAGTTACTGCTAGATACTACTTTATAACAAAAACAAGCAATGGGTTAAATCTATGTTGAAGCTTAGACAAACACCACTTAGAACCTATGAAATTTGAAACTACGGGATTGAAAGGTGCATCTATTGAAAAGCAGTAGATGGAGTAACAGTGTTGCTCTCAGCAACACTGCTTTTCTTATTTATATGGCAGCAAAGATACCTCTTGACTAGAAATAGTTCTTAAAATTGCTTAAAAGCCCAAGTCCAAAGTCTCATCTGAGACCAAAGGCAAAACTCCTTCCAGCTGTGAACTTGTAAAAATCAAAAACGAATTGATCTACTTCCAAGTAGAATGGTGGAACAGACTTTGCGTGCACATTCTCATTCCAAAAGGGAGAAATAGGCCAGAAGGAAGGAGAAAAAGACCCCAAACAAGTCTGAAACACAGCAGGGCAGACATTAAGTCTTAAAGCTCCAAAATTATCTTCTTTGACTCCAAGTCCTGCATCCTGGGCACAATGTGGTGTTTGGGCTGCCAAAGCCTTGGGCAGCCCCACCCCCACAGCTCTGCTGGGACAGTCTAAGGGGCTGCTCTGGTGCCTGAATCTTTTCCAGGCTGGTGTTGCACATTGCCAGTGGCCCCACAGTTCTGGAGTCAAGGCGGCAGCCCCACTCCCTTGGCTCTACTAAACTTTTAAGTTGGTGCTGGAACAAGCTAAGACTTTTGGGACTGTTGGGATAGAAAGATTGTATTTTGTATGTGAGAGAAACATGAGTTTTGGGGGTCAGGGGCAGAATGATAGACTTTGGATGTGTTACCTTCCCCCAAAACTCATGTGGAAATCTGAACCCCAACGTCACAGTGCTGGAAGCTGTTTGAGTCATGGGGATGGATCTCTCATGAATGGATTAATGCTCTCCCAGGGGGATGGCGGTAGTGAGTGAGGTTTTGCTCTATTAGTTTCAGTGAGAGCTGGTTGTTTAAAAGACCCTGGCACCTCCCCTCTCTCTCTCTCTCTCTCTTGCTTCCTCCTGCCATATGATCTGCTTGTACCTGCCAGCTGCCTGCTGCTTTCCTTCATGAGTTGAAGCTGCCTGAGGCCCACACCAGATGCAGCTGTCCCAGAACCATAAGCAAATAAATCTCTGTTCTTTATAAATTACCCAGTCTCAGGTATTCTGTTATAACAACACAAAATGGACTAGTACACTTATTTTTAAAACATTACCTTTATCTTAAATGGGTAGATGAGTTGTTTCCTTGTTTTTTAAAAATGTCTGTTAGGTGCTAGCATATTACTGACAGAGATTCTCATCACTGAAAAGTAAAATAAATTTAGAACACTTAATTTTTGAAAAAGAAGAATGTATACTTAATTCTTAAGGTCATCAGCTCAGGATTTTTGCTGCGGGGTAACCTTCAAACATTTATCTGTGTAGCACAACTTTCATGATTACACTGAATTTTATGATACATTTATTTAAAAATTTGACTGCATTTAAAATACCTTGTTTGATCAAATTACTCACATGAATGACACTTTATAGCACTTTATATTTCATATCTTTGGCTTAAACTTCTCTGCTGTAAAAGTTTGCCTAGGAATGGTACAGTTAATGAATTCAACTGAAGTCCTGAATTCGTAACATATCACAGCTGTTTTGTTTTGTTTTCAGCCATGTAAAAGCAACTACACAGTTTTACTATAACTTATTGCTTTCATTAGGCAAGTTATTTCCTGGCGAAATAGTATCTTTTTTTTTTTCTTTTCGAATGCTCACAAAAAGGAGTTCATGCATGTTATAATTGAAAGAGAATACAAAATCTAGCCTAATCCAAGGCATAGTCTTTACTTTGATCCAAATGTAAAGCAAACCTCTCACCCTACATAGTTTGTTCTAAGACTTGTTTCTTTAAATCTTCAGCGATGATGCTTCGACATCTTCCAACACTATTTACTAACAAAGAATGCATTTCCATTTGTTGCTAGATTATTTCCCATATATTATTTTAGTCACTTTTACCATACCAAGATCAATGACTATTTCTCACATGGTATGCAGCTTTTAGTTTTTTGCTTTCATAAAAACCTCAAAAAGGCTTTTAAAAACTTATTTAGCTTTAATGCCATTTAGGAAGTACTTGGTTAGATTTCAAATAACTTAAATCATTAATGAAATTTTGAAGAGGTTTCATTTTATGGATGCTTGGCAAGGCAATCTAATATAGCAGGCATTAATTTACAAATTTATTTTTGACTTTATAAAAATCTGATTAGTCATTGCTTTTATATTAATTGTTAATAACAGGATTTTTTTTCTGTTGTTTTACTAAGAGTAGAAGCTTCTTATAATATTTATAAAAACATCATTTTTGATGACTGGATAGCATTTATTTTATTGAATATACCATTACTTTGCCATTGCAGTATTTTTTTAATATTTAAATATTTCCTTATTAATAAAAATTTGGTAAAATAGGAATAAATGCCTTCACATCTAGATCTCAGTGCAACTTTCTTACTATTTCTTTAGGAGAAAGGTGAGATTTCTGAGGAGTTATGGGTTATATTATCAAATACATATCAGAAAGTTTATTCAATTTGTATTCCTACCAGAAGTGAATAAAATGAACTGCTTTGTCAAATCCTTTCTAATAATATACATTTGCTATTTAAAAAAACATTTACCAAAGTAATATTTGAAAATAATATCTTATGGTTAAAATTATCAATCTTTTGGCTATTAGCAAAGTTGATATTTTTGTAAGTTTTTTTTCTTTTTGCTTTCCTTTCGCTTTTTTATATTTTTTTCTTGTAATTCTTAATTTTAACCTATTTGTGTGAATTTTCTATAAAGTAAAATTATTAATTTATTGTTTTATTTGTCTCATACAGTTCTTTCAGTTTTTTTGCCTTTTTATTTTTGAATGTTTATTAAGAGAGTTTTTGAATTTTTAATGAAAGCTAATCCAACATTTTATTTTTCTTTGTATGATGGGAAAAGCCTCATTGGCTTTACTATGAAATTAAAATTACTCTTTTATAGCTGTTGAAAAGTAAAAAATGAAAAGAAATAGAAATAATTGACCAAGAAGCAACTATTAGTAGTAATATGACAAATATCTTTGAGTATATTTTCTATGCAACATTTACATATTTGAAATCATGAAGTATATACAATTTTGTACCCTATTCGATTCAGAAAATATTATGCCTACATTCTAGGTTTTTAAGAAATTTTGAATCCTTTGCTTTTATCATGAGAAGACTATAATTTATAAAACAAATCATCTTACAAAGCTGTGAATTTTTTAAACATTTGTACATGAAAAGCATATTTGTATATGTTTGCTACATATCAGATTGTTTATTTAGATATAAATGATATAAAGATAATTTTTTCATGCTGAAAAGTGGGAAAAAACAATTTTTCCACTGTTGAAATTTACTACAATAAATCATTCTACTGATTTTTAAGAACTTAAAATATTCGTGAATTAAATTGTTCTGTATTTTGTTTTTGTTTGTTTTAAATTATCCCTTTCTAATATATTATACTCTTCACTCACTTCATTGTAAGTCCTTCAAGAAAAAGAATTTTCTTTTTCTCATCAATCTTTAAATTCCAATATGCATGCTATATAGAAAGAAATCAGAAAGTTTAATTAAATTCAGTTCTAATTTTAATCCTGATAGAGTTGCAAATCCAGTGACATGAGTTATTTTCCATACCTCATCCTGATTGCTTCTTTATGTCATCCTGATAAGTCATTAACTTGAAAATGTAAAGCAAGTAATCTACTAAAAACTACAACCTTCCATCTCATGTACCACACTCCTAAGCTTTGCCTCTGAAATACTGAAATTTTGAATAATTCTTGTTCCATTTTCTAATTATTGCTTAGTATTACAGTTGTCTGTAGTTATTCAGAAAAATCCCACACTGTTTCTCAGAATCCTACACCACTTAAGCTTGTATTATGTCCAGTTTCTGGATCTGTGCTTTCCCATGTAGTAGGCACTAGGCACATGTGGCTATTAAGCACTTGAAATGATACTAGTTCACGCTGAGATGTGCTATTAGGCCAAAATACATGCCTGTTTCTTTTTACTTGTTTTGAGATGTGGCTACTAAAAAGTTTCAAATTACATATGATATTTCTCTAGACGAAAAAGTTGCTTTGAGTAATTACCACCTACTCTTTACTAGCATGCTCATATTAATTTTTAGACTGTTGAACTTTGTCAAGAAGATTAAATGAAATAGACACCACCTAAATGTGTGTGCTATGAATCTTTCTTTCCAGTTATTTTTTGAATAATAATAAAAAAAGATTGAACTCAGATGTAAAAAATAAAAAGCAAAGCAGATTTGAACTGGACAAGCTAATTAATAAGTTAGGAATCTTTGTCTGTACACATAACCTGAAGCAGCACACTAAAACCCAGGTGTTGGGTCCTGCTGTCTTAGCAGAAAGTTAAGGCAGAGCTTATCATAGGAACACTTGAGGCAGCTTGCTGACTCTAGCAGCATGCACGTATTTCTCAGAGCAGCAATAAAGTCCTGGTTGACAATTTTTCCTGGAAGTTTCTGACAAATAGCACATACTGTTGTTTACATTTTTGTGATTTAACGTCTCACTTAAATTACACAGGTGCACATAAATGTGTTCATTTGATCACAGTAATTCCACTGCCACTAACATTAGTAAGTAACTCAATACGAGAAACAAGCTAGTATTAAATTTATTACTCACCTCCATGGCTAATGTACTTGAATGAAGCTGTAGTGCTTGCTAGTTACAGTTCATATTACATTTCAGTCTTCGAAGGAGCAACGGCTGTAGAATGCATCTTTAAATGGTTTTCTCTTATTTTTTGATTTGTTAGTTTTATTCAATTCTTTTTCTGTTTATGTCTTTATCATTTCTTTACATCAAGGGCGTTCCTAAATAGCTACATTTAGTAGTTATGCATCTATTTTTTCCAACATACCACAGAGGTCATATAACTTATGTTTTAAAATCATGGGCAATAATATCCTTTCATATCAAACATTTATTAATGAAAAAAGAGTTATGACACTGAATGTTTTAAACTGCTGTGGAAAAAATACATAAAAACATTAATTAAGAACCCCATACCCTGATGTCTTTTGCTTATATCCATATATTAATATATAAAAATATTTATGCCTTACTGTAGCAGTGTGCAATTTAAAAACAGCATAAACAGGTGTTTCTAAGCTACAATTTCATGGAGTATCAGTTGCTGAAGTACTAAAGTAATGTTCTGATTACCATGTATATTTATTGGGCTTAATGCTCTTATTTAATCTTCACAATAGCACATTATTCTCTTTTTACATATAACAGTAAAGCGAACAGAATGGAAGTAAGTGGAAAGTATTTTCATGGTTAACAGTGTAAACACTTGGTTACCAGGTGCTGTGGTTTAAATGTCCTTCCAAGCTCATATTGGAACTTAGTCTATAACATGGTATTTGAAGTTTGATTCTTTAAGAGGTGATTGGACTGTGAAGACTAATTCATCCTTCCATGAATGAATTAACCCCCTCATAGATTAATTGGTTAATAGTTTAGTTGATTATCAGGAAGGAGACCAGTGGTTTTATACAGAGAGCAAGTGAGCACACAGAAATGCTCTTGCTCAGCTGTCCTTGCTGTCTGATACTCTGTGTCACCACAAGACTCTGTAGAGAGTTCTCACCAAGAACAAGGCCCTCACCAGATGTGCCCCCTGGATCTCGAACTTCCCATCATCCAAAACCATAGAAAATAAACCTCTTTTCTGTATACATTACCCAGTTTCAGGTATTCTGTTATAGGCAAAAGAAAATGAACTAATATACCAGGTATTCAAGTACTGCTCCTTTGTAGTCTCATACCAAGGTGGCAGTTTGGGAAGTTACCCTAAACAAGCAAGTGTACAGATGGAAAATGATTGGAAGAAGCAGGAAGACTGCCAGTGATGAAGTCACAGCACTGCACCTGATTAGAATCATTGTTGAGAGAACATGGCAAAAGCTAGAGCATCTGATAATATTAATTGCAGATTAGGTGGTCTGTTAAACACTTCTAAACATCATTTATTTAATCCTGATATTGATATTTCATGCTTTCATTTTCATTCAGTTTAATGTGTTTTTTGTTTAACTTAAGAATTTCTCTTAGACATATGAATTATTCAGAAGTGTTTTGTTAATTTCCCAGTGTTCAAAATTTTTCTGTAATCTTTGTCTTACAGTTTTTTAGTTTGATTCCATTGTGGTCAAAGAGAAAACCTTGGATGATTTTAGTTTTTTAAATTTGTTAAGGTAAGTTTTATGGTTAGGATATTACCTATGTTGGTATATGTCCCATGGGCACTTGAAAAGAATGTGTTTTTTGTTGTGGTTGGGTGGAGTGTTATATTAATAGTGATTGGATATATTAGCTGATAGTATTGTTGAGTTCCTCTGCATCCTTGCTGATTTCTATCTAGTTCTAACCATTCTTAAGAGATGGATTTTGAACTCTCCAGCTTTAATTGTATATTTGTCTATGTCTTCTTTCAGTTCTATCAGTGTCTGCTTCACATAATTTGCAGCTCTGTTGTTTGGTACATAAACATTTAAGATTGACAGGTCTTAGTGGATTGACCCTTCTATCAATATATACTATTTCTTGGTATTTCTTAATTTTCTTTGCTCTGATGTCTATTTTATCTGATATTAACATAGCTACTCCTCTTTCTTTTGATTAATGACTGCATGATATATCATTTTCTATCCTTTTACTTTCAACCAGCCTGTATGCTCTTATTTGCAGTGAGTTTCTAGTAGACAGCAAGTTGTTCGGTCTTTTTTTTTTTTTAAACCTACTCTGTCAATCTTTGTTTTTAATTGTTTTATTTAGATTATCTCCATGTAATTTAATTACTGTTATGACAAGGCTTAAACCTACTATATTATTTTTTATTTTCTCTTTGCTCTTTTTTTCCCCTGAATTCTTGTGGGTTTCTTAAACACATATTAGAATTCCATCTTGATTTAACTATAGCATTTTTTTCTATTCCTTTCTTTTATTTTAATTAACAAATAAAGTTGAATATATTTATTGAATGTAGGATGATGCTTTAAAATATATATACACAATGGAATGGCTCAATCTAATTAATTAACATATGCATTTAGCACATACTTTTTTTGCAGTGAAAATACTTAATCTACTCTCTTAGCAATTTTCAAGTTTATAATACATTATTATTAATTATAGTCACTTTGTTGTACGGTAAATTTCTTGAACTTATTTCTCCAGTTTAACTGAAATTTTGTATCCTTTTTTTTTTTTTCCTTTTTGTCTTTTTTCATGTCCGGCAACGGATTGCAACCCTCAGTGTTGCGCCCGTACTGGACCGGGACCGGCAACGGGATCGCAACCCTCCGTGTTGCACCCGCACCTCGCTCAGCCAGTGAGTGGGAACCGGTCTGTATGTGGGATCCGAACCCTCGGCGGGAGCGCCACCACGCTCACGGGGCCGGCCCAGAAATTTTGTATCCTTTGACCAACATCTCACCAACCCCTTCCCCTCTACCCTGCAGTCCCTGGTAACCACCATTCTACTGTCTGCTTCCATGAATTTAACTTTTTTGGATTCCATACGTAAGTGAAATTATGCGGTAATTGTCTTTCTGTGCCTGATTTATGTCAATTAATATAATGTTCCTTAGGTTCCTCCTTGTTGTTACAGATGACAAGATTTCCCTCTTTTTAAGGCTAAATAGTATCTCATTGTATATTTGAGTGTATCTTATTGTAGACCTATTACATTATATATACATAATTTATCACAGTCTACAGGTGTCATTATTTTGCCAGTTTGAGTAAAGTGTAGAAAACTTACCTCCATTTTCTTTTCTTTAACCTCCTCCATTTATAATATAATTATCTTAAGTATTTCCTTTACATATATTTAGAGCTGCATTAAACAGTGTAATCATTTTTGCTTCAACCATGAAACAGAACATTAGAAACATTTAAAAACTCGAGAGCAGAAGGAAATGTATTATGTACCATATTTTTACTCTTTCCTTATCTTTGGTCTTTTCTGATGTTTCATGAATCTTTCTTTTATCCTTTCTGGATAGAGAACTTCTTTTAGTCATGTTTTAGGTATGCAGGGTTACATCCTCTTGAGTTTCCTTCCTCTGAAAATGTCATGATTTTCCTCCATTACTAAAGGATATTTTCAGTGGATATAAGATTCTGGGCTGACATCTCTTTTCTTCCAGTGCTTGAAAATTATTGTGCCTTTTCCTTCTGGACACTATAGTTGCTGATGAGAAATTTGCTGTCATCAGAATTGCTTTTCCCTTATAGGTAAGATTTTGTTTCTTTCTCATTCTTTCAAGATTTGTTTTGGCCTTTAGTTCTCAGAAAATTAATTATAATGTCTCTTGGTGTAGAATTAGTTGAGTTTAGCCTGTGTGGTGTTTGTCTAGTGGCAGACTTATGTCTTTGCCAAATTCACCAAATCCATTATTTCTTCAAATAGATTTTTAGTCCTTCATTCTTTCTCCTCTCCTTCAGGAACTCCAGTTATATGAATTTCGATCTTTTTTTTATAGTCCCACAGGTCCCTGAGACTTTGTTCTTTTTTTCAGTCTATTTTCTCCCACTTGTTTACGCTGGGCGGTTTCCATTGCTCCATATTCAAGTTTATTGCTTCTTCCCTCTGACCTCTCTATACCTTGATGTTGAGCCAATCCATTGATTTTTTTTTATTCAAAGTATTTTAAGATTTACTTGTACATATTGGTGGGGTACAGTGGGTTGTTTCAACACATGCATATACTGCACAATGATTCACTTAGGGTATATAGCATAGTTTTCTACCCACTAACCCACCATTCGCCCCTCTGCTAACCACTATTATGTTCTGTACTTTTATGAGAACCACTATATTTAAAAAATATATATTTTTTTTAGATTCCACATATTACTGATATCATGTGGTTTTTGTCTGTCTGTACCTGACTTACTTTATTTACCATGATGGTCTCCAGTTCCATCCATGTTGCTGCAAATGACAGGATAACTTTTTATATATGTATATATGTAGCTGAATAGTATCCCACTGTGTATATATATACCACTGTTTTTTATCCATCGATTTGATAGATAAAATGTCCTAATGATGGACATTTAAGTTGATTCCATCTCTTGGCCATTGTGAATAGTGTTGCAATGAACATGGGAGTGCAAGTGTCATTCTGATAGACATTACATGTACTTTGGGTATATACACAGTAGTGGGATAGCTGGGTCATAAGGTCAATCTATTTTTAGTTCTCTGATAAACCTCCATACTGTTTTACACAATGACTATACCAATTCACATTCAAAAAAAAAAAAAAAAAAAAAAAAGAGGAAGGTTTGCTTTTCTTTGCACCCTCACAAGCATTTCTTATTTTCTGTATTGTTGATAATACCCATTCTAACTAGAGTGAAGTGGTGTATCATTGTGGATTTAATTTGACTTTCTCAGATAATTAATGATTTCGAGCATTTTTTTCATGTACTTATTGGTCATCTGTATGTCTTCTTTTGAGAAATGTTAGTTCATGTTCAAGTCCTTTGCCCACTTTCTAGTTAGGTTATTTCTTTTTTCTTGTTGTTGAGTTGTTTAAGTTTCTTAAATATTCTGAATATTAGCCCCTTCTCTAAGGTGTAGCTTTTAAACACTTTCTCCCATTCTGTAGGTTTTTTCTTTACTTTGTTGATAGTATCCCTTGCTGCCCAGAAGCTTTTTAGTTTGAAGTGGTTAAATTTGTGTATTTTTGCTTTAGTTGCCTGTACCTTTGTAGTCTCTCTCAAAAATGCTCTACACATTGCCATTTTGTGTGGCATTACACCTATGTTTTCTTCTAGTTGTTGCAGGTCTGAAATTTAGGTCTTTGATCCATTTTGAGTTGATTTTCTTGTATGATGAGAGACAGGAGTCTAGTTTCAATCTTCTGCATGTGGATGTCCAGTTTCCTCAGCAGTACTTATTAAAGAGTCTGTCTTTTCCCCATTGTATATTTCTGGCACCTTTGTCAAAAATCAGTTGTCTGTAAATCTGTAAGTTTATTCCCGGGCTCTCTTTTCTATTCCCTTGGTCTGTGTGTCTATTTTCATGCCAGTACTATGCTTCGTTACATTTGATTACTATAGCTTGATAGTATATTTTGCAGTCAGAAAGTGTGATGCCTGCAACTCGCACAGAAGCAGCCGAGGCTCAGAATAATTGGAACTGTCCCTACTTCTTCTCACCGTGGCCTCTTGAGCCTTTATAAACTCTGTGGGTCTCTCCCTCTCTTCCTCCAGCTCCAGTGATCCTAGGTTGACAGTCTTTGCTTTTTAATAATTATAAATAGATTGCTGAGTGGCGGGGGAGGAATGCTGGAAATTGTCTATTCTGCTATCTTCATGACATCACTCTCCTGTCCATTGATTAAAAAAAAAAATTGCATTGTATTTTTCAGTTCTAAATTTTCCATTTCATTCTTCTTTATATGTACTATTTCTTTGCTGAGATTTTTTATTTTTTGCTGATACTTTCTATTTTTCCATTTGTTTTAATTGCATTAATAATTGCTTCCTGAAACATTTTTTTAATGCCCATTTAAAAATGTCATCTTTGGGTAATTCTAATCTCTGTCATCTTAGTGTTGTCATCTATTAATTGTTGTATTTTTACTTATTCATTCAGTTTGAGATCTTTCACATGAGCAATTTTTAAAATTGAAACTCAATATTCTAAATATTATGCTATGAGATTCTCTGTCTTATTTAAATCTATTTTAGAGGCTCCCTCTGATAGTGCTTTTGCAAAAGGAAGGGGTGGAGTAGAAGTGTAGGGTTTCCACCTGGCCTCAGTTGAATCTGAGATGGGTGTTTCTTTTTATTCTTGGGTGGGGGTGGAAGTTCCAGTTCTCCCGCACTAAGCCTCCACTAATATCTGCCTGTGTGGGAGGGTTAGGAGCTTCTTACTAATGTCTACACTTGGCCTTCACTGACAGTAGAAGGGTGCAGGGAGTTGGAGGAAGGTGGCATCATTATCATTAGGCAGTGGCCAAAGTCCTGACTCTCCTCTAGACCTCCTCCAATATTTCCCACATGGGGAGGAAAAGGACCACCTTATCACTAGCACGTGGCAGTGGAAGTGCAGGCTCACTATGTGGCCTCATTAACACTGTAGTGTTGGGGGCCTCATTACTGTCCAGGGGGGTTGTAAGTTTCAGCTTCCTACTAGGCCTTTGCTGACATCAATCCAGGGTGGATGGCAAGCGGTGGTCCTCAGGGGGCTAGTGATTAGGGCATTTCATTAGATCTTGTTGAAAGTGAAGGTCCAGAATCCCCTCTTTGTTCTTTCTGGTGTGGGTTGGGGTGGAGTGGGGACATTACTTCTGTGTGTGGCATGATTAGCTAAAGAAAAAGCAGTTTGCTTTTGACTAAATGTATTTTTCCAAATTTCATAGGTTGAAGCCCTAACCCCCAATGTTATGGTATTTGGAGATAGGACCTTTAAGGAGTAATTAAGGTATGAGTATGTCATGAGGTCTAGTGGCCTTATGAGGAGAAGAAGAGGGAGAAAGCTCTTTCTGTGTGAGGACATAGGGAGATAGATGGTGGCTATATGTAAGTCCTTAAGAGAGCCCTCTCTAGAAACTAAATCAGTAAGCATCTTCTGTTTGGACTTCTCAGCCTCCAGCACTGTGAGAAAATAAATTTCCAGTAAGTCGCTTGGTCTATAGTTATGGCAGCCCAAGCAGACTAATACAGAGCTATTGTTTGAAATATTTCTGTCTTGCTAGGCTGCTGCATTCCTGGTCCTCTCATCAGAGAGAGAAGGCTCTTGCTTGCAGTTTTTGATCTCTCTCATTGATGTTTCCAGCTTTCTAGTTTCCTTAGCTCCAAGTCTAGGTATATGAGGCAAAAAACAAACTGGGGGAAGCTCACCATATTGAAGTTTCTTGGGTCCTAAGGTCTCTTGCTGGTCTGAATTCTTTTCTTTATCTTTTAATTTTCTTATGGTTGTTTTATCTAATTTCCAGGGATTTTAGTTGTACTTTGGGAAGGAATAGGGGAAAGTACATCTGTTTAATCTTCCCTGAAGTCATCTTCAGTATTCTAACTTTTAGAAAATTGTAAATTCACAAATAAACTATAGGTATTAAATAAACTACATAATTAACCAGAATATTTCATGTATCATACTATATAATGAATTTATTAAATAATAAAGGCATAGCTGTACTGAATTACAAGGTAATATTAACTAATATTTAATGAGTGTTCTCTGTGTGTTAGGTACTCTGATAAACATTTTACATGAATTATTTAATTTACTTCGAACAGTAACCCTATGTGGTAGGAAACTTTGTGTTTCTCATTTTAAAGATAAAGAAACTAAGGCTTATAGATAATATGTATACTTAAGGCCTTTCATCTATTCTGGAAAGAGGCAGAAACATCCTTTGAACAAAGGCAGTCTAACCTCAGAGCTGGTGTTTCATATTATTATGCTTGTGCACATTTGTTTCCTCTGCCGAGAATGGTCAATCATTCTTTTTCCCCTTTTAAAAGTTCATCATTAAATGAGCTCCTCTGGTACATATACACCATATGCAAAATGGAATACTACTCACCCGTAAAAAATATCATTTACAGCAACATGGATGGGACTGGAAACCATCATGTTAAATGAAGTAGGTCAGGCACAAAAAGACACTGCATGATATCACTCATATGAGGAATCTAAAAAAAAAAGGAAATGTTTCTCTCAGAAGTAGACAGTAGAATAATCATTACCAGAGGCTGGGGGATGGGGGGGCAGAAGGTAAAGTAGGGGACTAATGGGTGCAAAACTAACTATGCTGTCTACCCTAAGTGAAACATTGTGTTGTTTATGCATGCATTAAAATAGCACACTGTACCCCACAAATATGTACAAATAAATGTAAAAATATTGTTAAAGTCATGTTCATTTTAAAGCTCAGACTGTTCTTTATGAAATCCTTCTTAAAGCCAAACCTGATTCTTTCATCCTTTGTTCTCCTCCAACTCTTTATTCATACCATGTTCTGATATTTCCATTGTCTGTTTTGCCTGTTTGTTTCTCCCATTTTATGTGCATTTCTTGATGGGAAGCATTGTAGCTCCTTTATGCTTACACCCTCCTTACCTGACAGTATTGTAGCAGGCAGTCAATGACTACTTGAGTAGAACTGAATAAATGAATGAACAATTGATTTATTTAATAATCAAAACATGGGCCGGCCTGGTGGCGCAATGCTACAGTGCGCTGCTTGGGAAGCGCGGCGGCGCTTCCGCTGAGGGTTCGGATCCCACATACAGACCGGTTCCCGCTCACTGGCTGAGCGAGGCGCGGGAGCAGCACCGAGGGTTGCGATCCCGTTGCCGGTCCCGGTCCCGGTCCGGTACGGGGGCGACACTGAGGGTTGCGATCCGTTGCCGGACACGGAAAAAGACAAAAAGACAAAAAAAAAAAAAAAAAA
>NW_007727983.1:82823-140925 GCF_000696425.1 Galeopterus variegatus
AAAAAAAAAAAAAAAAAAAAAAACTTAACAAAGTATACAACAGGCTTGTGCTGTAGGAAAGGGACCTATGACCAGTAAATCCTGATCTGACAGTAGAAGGTAATAATTAACATAAATGCACAATAAAGATTTCCACTACACATTAAAAACAGCATTGGGAATTGAGCTAATGTAGAATATAAAAGTATATTTTGTTCAATGAATCTAAGATCCATATGACAAGTATTAACGATGTAGTGGAAATCCTAAGAAGTTTTGAAGTCAGATATTCCTGGCTTCTAATCCTAATGTTTTCGTATTCTAGCTCTGGCAATTTGGCACAGTCATTTAAAATCTAGGAATCTCAAGTTCCTCATCTGGAAAATGAGAGTAATCTCTATGTCAATTTAAATATAAGGATTAAATGAGTTCATCTTGTATAAAATGGTTCATGCAAAGTAACCTCCCATCTGTTTTTCCATTGACTGTCTTCCAACCCTGAATTTGAAGGCCAAAGAGCAATTGCTCCAGAATGATTTCCCCTTAATTCTGATAACAACAACAGAACAATTTTCAGTAGTAGTAGTCATAGTAATTGCAGGATTGCATTCTCCTGTAAGGAGATCTAAGTGAGATCAACAACTGGTCTCATCATTCATCTCAAACTTGGTAAAGTCTTTCTCATTTTTAACCACTTTAATTTGAATCATATGTTTGCATCTTTAATTTAAAAAAAACATTTTCAGGATATACCCTTAATTTTTTTAATTGACAAGCAAAAATTGTATATGTTTATTGTGTACAACATGATATTTTGATATATGTGTACAACGTGGAATGGTTAAATGAAGCTATTTAATGTAGGTATTATTACCTCACATACTTAGCAAGTTTTTTGGTGGTGAGTATACTTAAAATGTACCCTCGTAGCAATTTTCAAGCATAAAATCCATTGTTACTAACTATAGTCACCATGTTGTACTATAGCTCTCTTGAACTTATTTCTAATAACTAAAATTTTATATCCTTTGACCAATATCACCCCAATCCTTCTCTCACACCACCTGACTCCAGCCCCTGATAAACACCATTTTACTCTCTGCTTCTATGAGTTCACCTTTTTTTGGATTCCACTGATTAGTGATATCATATAGTATTTGTCTTTCTGTACTTGGCTTATTTCACTTAACATAATGTCAAGTTGCCATTTTTGCATTTTTCAGTTTCTCTCTTGGAGTCTTTTGGTTCTCAGAATGAGGCCTCTGGAAAGATGGAATCTGGGAAGGCTAAGAAGCAGGTTCAGACAGTTACTTATAATTTTCTGGCTCCTCATTAGAAGGGTGATACCCTAACCTCTATAATACTAATTGGCATCTATGGTTTAAGTATCTCTGTTTGCAGAAAAGAATGGCAGAAATTTTATTACACAACTGTTTGCTTTTGCTTTTGTATTGATTTCAGGAAGACTATCCTTTCTAGAGGTGGGTTTTCCTGAATGGATTATTACCAGAGGAGACATAAAAGAAGAGAGGTCAGACTTTAAGGCATTTTATTAGCATTATTTCTATAAAACATAGAATAAATCATGTTTGAGTGAGTTACTAACATATGGTTGTATGCTAGCAAATGGCAGAGGGTCAAGAATAAAATAGCAGTTAATTAAACAGAATTATATTTCCTAGAGCAATTTCTAGGGCTGAAGAACAAATGAATTCAACTCCAAATACTCATAGTACTGTATACTTTAAAGAATGTATGTCCTTTGGTTTATATTCCTCTTTTAAAAGATAAATATAATGTAAAAATAATACTTTCTGCCAGATATCACCTTTCATGAAGCATTTCAAATAAGATTTGTACAATATCAAACTTATATTTTGCACATACCTGTTCTTTCTCTGCATATAACAGGTTCAATATTTGTGCCATCCCCGGCCCCCAAATTTACTCGTTAAAATCCTAACTTACAAAGTGATAGCATTAGGGGTTGGGGCCTTTGGCACTGTGAGAGTGAAGCCCTATTAATGGGATTGATACCTTTATAAAAGCAACTTAGCTCCCTTTTCCCTCTTCCCCCATGTGAGCTTACAGTGAGAAGACAGTATCAAAGACGAAGCTGGCTTTCAGTAAATGCCATATCTGCTGGTGTCATGATCTTGTACTTCCCAGCCTACAAAACTGGAGAAAATTTGTATTGTTTATAAACCAGTCTGTGGTATTTTCTTATAGCAGCTTAAATGGACTAAGACATATCTCACTTAATGATCCCATCATAAAATCAATTTCCAAGCCAAAAATCTCAGATTACCTTTGTCTCTTTATTTTCCCGTAGATTTAATTGTTCACCCAGCTTGATTGATTTTCCTTTTAAACACCTCTTAAGTGTATTGCCTTCCTCCATTTGCAGAACCAGCAGTTGAGATCAAACGTTCAGTACCTTTCACCCGGACTATTGCAGGAGCCTCTACTTCAGAGCCAGATGGTTGCTCCCAGTATCATTTTTTCCTTTCTCCTTTAGCAATAGATATCTTGAACTTTAGCTGGGCTTCCTAGGATAAAATTTGCGTTTCCTAGACTCTGGCTGTTAAATGAAAACAAATTCTTGACCAATAAGATCTAATTAGAAATGGAAAGAGTAAATTTTGGGACATGTTCTTAAAGGGGAGCTGGCATACTTGCTTTTCTCATTTTTTTTTCTTTCTTTTCTGGCTAGAATACAGATGTGATAGATGGAAATGGAACAACCATCTTGGATCATAACATAAATGCCCAGTGTTGAAGATGGTAAAAGAATAATATAGAAAAATTTAAGTCTTTGTCAATTGAGGAACCATTTTAAAATCCTAAACTGAAAATATTTAAACTTTTTTTTTTTTTTTTTGCTTAAGTTACTGTTATATTAAGTCTTCTTTATTTGCAGGTAAACCAAATCATAATAATCAGAGCCTCTTAACTGATTTCTTTGCTTCACTGTTACTTCTCTCCATCAGAAAGATATGCTGTCATAGACCATGCTTCTTGAAATGTAAACATTATCATGCTGTTCTTGTGTTTAACATCTGTCATCTACAGAAAAGTCCAATATTATTGCCAAAGAAATAAAAGTCCATCATAATTTAGTCTCTATCTCCTTTGTCAGTGTAGCACCCACTACAGCACACTCATAGTCTGAACCTCTTGCTTCCTAAACATACATGCTCTGTTTTTACCACCATCCATTTTAACCTTGCAGCAAGGTGACCCTGCTAGAACCTAACTTAGAAACTGTCACTCTTCAGCTCAAAACTTCCAGTGTTCTCTCATATCACTCAGAGTATAAGTATACTTACAAAGAACCTTGAAACCTTATCTGGTTTAGGGTTTATATCAGTCTGTCTCTGTTACTTACAACAAAATACCTGAAACTGGGGAATTTATAAAAAAATTGAGTGTATTCCTTACAGTTTCAGAGGCTGGGAAGTCCAAAGTCCTGGGAACACATCTTGTGAGGGCCTTGGTGGTGGGTGGTGTCTTTTTATAGCAACACAGGGTGTCACATGGTGAATGGCTTGAGCAAGTAAACTAACCTGTTCACTCGCTCTCCTTATAAAGCCATCAGAACCACGCCCATTGCTCCATGGATGGATCAATTCATTCATGAGCATACAGTCCTCACAGTGTAATCACCTCTTAAAGGCCCTATCTTTCAATTATCATAATAGTATTTCCCATCCTCAACACTGTCGCAGTGGGGATTAAGTTTCTAATCCTTGAACTTTTGGAAGACACAATTTGACCCATAGCTGGGCTCTGTTATATTTTCTTCAGCTTTCTTGCTTATCCTTCCTAGGCACCCTTTACCACCTTGCTGTTCTCTGAAGATGCAAGATATGTTCCAATTCAGGGCCTTTTTACTGCCAGAACAGACTTTCTTAAATATCTTTGTTCTCATATTACGTTTTCAGCAAGGTTTTCCTTGACTACCCTATTTAAAGTTACTGTCTCCTTCCCTACACCAGCTTGAGCATTCCTCATCTCACTTCTTTACTTTATTTTTCTCTGTAGTGTATATCACATTATTATACCACATAATTTACTTTGTTCTATGATCTGACTTTCAACCCTACTAAATAGAAGCCCCATTATGAAAAAAAAAACCAAAAACTTGTCACTTTTGTTCAGGGAGCCTTGTTCTCTAGATCCTTGAACAATGCCTGCCATGTAGTTAGTGCTCAATTAATATTCATTAATATTGACTAGATTTTCCCATATTTATGTTAAATTCCTGCTTTGAATACTAAGTGATAATTTTATGAAGAGTTCTATGACTATATTTTTTCCTTCCCAAAATTATAACCAGAGTGCTGTCATTGTACTTGGTGTATATATGAAAGTACTTCAAAAAGTTCATGGAAAGATTCATATTATCCCTTAATTCTGTTTTTCTATGAACTTTTTGAAGTACCCTTGTATATATTGTTGCAAGAGCAAAGTTATTCTTAAATTATAAATGGAATTTGAAATCATACACAGTTTCTAACAAGGTACTTATTGCATTCCACAGCAGAGCTCTGTGAGAAATAATTTATCCTTGTGTAATGATCTCTTCTTCAGACTCTGAGTGTACGGGAGGCAGTGTTCATGGGGGGTCGTGTTTTGTGTTCACTTCTGCTGCGGCTTCTTAAAGACATTGATTGTGCATTTTATGTCTGAAATTGGGCAGGCCATGGTTTAAATTCAGGTTGTCTGGTGTTTTCTTCCATGCTCTGCCTGCTGTGGGAGCAATAAGATAAGAGAATGTTGGCTCTCTGAGGGTGGTAAACACCTTCATTAACATTTGTCCCATTGTTTGTGATAATGCATATCTCTTTATGTGATTTTTATTAATTATGTATATATAATGCACTATAATATCTATTTTATCTGTATATAATAATGTATGAAGGTACTTCAAAAAGTTTGTGGAAAAATAGAATGAAAAGGTAATACAGATCTTTCCATGAACTTTTTGAGGTATCTTCATATATATCTGTTTGCTCCCTTATAGTATAAGCTCCTTGAGATCAGAAGCTCTATGTCATTTTTTCTGACTATTTGCATTACATAGCAGAAAGTATATATATCAGTTAGGATCTTTTTGGTATAAGTGACAGAAAACATAGATGTAAATTGACTTAACCAATAGAAGGTAAGATGGACTCCAAATATATAATGTTCTGAAGCTAAGTGATATCAACCAAAGCCAAATTTTTTTCCATCTATAAACATTTTGCTTTTATTAGGAACAGCTTTACATTGAAGCTGACTCACCTGACAGTTGCAACACAACTGCCAGTGGCACTGAGGTTAATGTGATTTTTTTCTCTGGGAAAGAGAACTAGAAATACTCATAGACAGAGAAAATAACTTATGAAGAGGAAATAACACCCTCCTCCTACGGCATGGAAAATAAACCTATCCCTTCACTCTGATTGGTAAACTTAAATCACAGTCCTCTTCCTGGACCAAAGAGAATGCCAGAATCTGTTTGATCAGCATATTCCGTACAGATACAGATGGTGTAAAAACCTGAAAGAATTGGTGTTTTTGAAAGAAAAGAACGATGATGAATGTTGGAACAATCAACATTAATGAAGCAATCAGCAGTGCTCACTAAGCATATAGGGCTCTTCATTTCTATTTGTTGGATGAATGCTCATTGAACACAGTTTGCTCCCCAAAACTTGTAAATATTCCATTTAAGGGCTTTGTAGAAATTTATTAAATTAATAATATTGATAGTATATAAGAACATCTTTCAAAATAATCTTAAATTTTCTTTTAAATATTTCCACTTATTGTCATAGTCTTTCAAAACTGGCATGGATTATTTTAAAATCGTTACCTATTTCTGATTATTTTCGCTTAGAACCCATCCCATCCCATTTCAAAATTAATGTTTAAACTATAAAAATTATATTATAATTTTATCTATTCACCTTGTAGCAAAACTAAATAAATTTATTTTATTTGAAATTCCCGCCCTCCCCTAAACCATTGTACAAATTTTAAATACCCTTAATTTCCAATGATTCCTCACATTTGAGCCACATAAAGACCCTGTAATATCACTGTTGGGTTTTTTTGTAGCATCAAGTCTTTGATCCTCTCACAAATAATGTATTTAATCTTTGGCAATGCCTCTCAGATTTAAAGATCCCACTACCTGCTATGGCTACTAGCTTGTCTTTGAGCTATCCTTACATAAATTTAGGCACATACCACTCTGTGGCTTTCACCCAGAACTTAACGTGTTTCACATTCTCCAAGTCTACATGATCACATGGTTATTACTGCTTTATCTATCCTGAACCCACACATCAAGATAATACCAGACTCCACTTAAGCCCATGCTCTGTGGGCTTCTTTAGGATCTTATAACTCAATTAACCCAGAGTATCCACCTGGCATACCTATTTCTTGGAATTAAATTATGAAATTGTCAACCCATTCTTCTCAGTAATCTTTAGAATTAAAAATAACTGCTGTGATCAAATAAAATAATCCTGTAAAGATCTACATTGCCCACAAGGAGATTAAAACAAAAATATTTTTATTTCATGTGTATAGAAATAACCTCTGAATTACCTAACAAAAAAAGTACTACATAAGGGAATGTTACATCTGAACAATTAATATTACCAAGCAAACATCCCTATAATTCAATACTAGAACACAGAATGGTACCATTAAAAAAAATAGGTGGCTGAGACAGAAAAGCTTAGGTCTGAATACAGGTGATAACTCCTATTATCAATATGGCCTCATGAATTTAACCCTGAGGAGTTCTTCTTTTTGTATAGTAAAATGGGAATATAGTTATTTTATTAAATGGCTGTAGGAAAGATTAGTAATAAATCTTGGAGGACATAAAACAGTGTCCCACACAGAGTAGGGAGATCAAAAAATACATATTTTTAAAAAAATATTACTATAGTTACTATAACCAAGAGTGTATCTAGCTCTCTTCAGAATTTATCCAAGATAAAGCTATTATTGGGTATAGCAGCAAAGCATCTTTAGCATAGTGCCTTAAATTTCTATTATAGATGTTTTCCTATAAAAAATCATATGATTTTTACTCTTTGGATAAAATTATAACAAATTATGTTATTTTTAATAAAATTTCATGACTTTCACAATGGGAAACAGTACTATGGTATTTTGGAAGCTTTAGAAAATAAAGTTTGAAATAAATGCAATACTTTTCTGAAGTTTTCAGAGCACAGGTCAACAACATAAACAATAACAATCCCCTCTCCCCCCCCGCAAAAAAAGATCAACTATTATACGTGGGGAAAATTTAAGGCTAGGGATATACCAGAAACAATTCGTAAAGTTTTATTAAGATGGTGATCAATCATCCAAAAGAAGCTCAGTGTTTCAGTCCAAAGCTGTGAATAAAATATCAATCCCTTAATGAGTAAGACTCAGAACAGTACCATCCATTTAGAAAGTGATGTTAATATCACCTATTTATTAGGCTTCCTCTATATGCCAGTCACTGTACTGAGTCTTTCCATATATAACACTTTCACAATGAATCTATGAGATAGGTGCTCTCCTCACCAGTTCACAGAAGAAGAAACTGAGACTTGGGAAGTTTAAGTGACCTGTAGAGGTCCAGCAGGTGGCTGTTGTTTAGCTGGAAGTCAGGAATATGTGATTACTCTTAGTTCCTGCACTCTACTGTTCCAAGTCAGAAAACTGAATCAGTCGAATTCCTGGGTGACAAATAGGTGGGTTAAGATGTTTGCACAGGCTACCAAGCTAGACCAAATTTCTTGTACATTACTTATTTCATATAATCTGTATATAGTCTCTTTTTCTTTGAAATTATTATATGTCCTCCAGTGAAAAGTTTTATAATTGGCAGTAGGCTGTTTGAAGGGAATTCAAGTGTACAGCAACAGATAAAGAAAATGTGGTATATGTAACGGAATACTACTCAGCTAGAAAAACAAAATGAAATCCTGTCATTTGCAGCAAGGTGGATGAGCTTGGAGGAGATTATGTTAAATGAAATAAATAAGGAACAGAAAGATAAGCACAATGTATTCTCAATCATATGTATTTTTTGTTTTGTTTTGTTTTTTAAAGTTTAGTTTATAGAAATAGAGTGTAGAATTGTGGTTACTAGAGGCTGGGAAGGGGAGGGAAGAAGAAGGGATAGGGAGAGGTTGGTTAATGAATAGAAAATTACAGTTAGATAGGAAAAATAAGTTCTAGTGTTCTACAGTGATGCTAGTTGTCTATAAATAACAATAATTTAATGTATGTATCAAATGGCTAGAAGAGAGGAGCTCAAATGCACCATCACAAAGAAATGGTACAATTTTGTGAGGATGGATATGCTAATTATCCTGATTTGATCATCACACATTGTATACATGTATTGAAATATAAATGCATTCCATAAATATGTACAATTATTATGTGTCAATTTTTTTAAAAATTGAAAGAAAGGCTGTTTTACCTTAAGCCAAACATAAAATATTTGCCCACCTGACCACATTTTCAAATATAAACTTTTTATATTCGATTTGCCCATGAATTCTGTTTTGCGTGGTGTGTGTGTGTGTGCATGCGTGTGTGTGTGTGTGTGTGTGTGTGTTTGGTTTGATACAAAAGCATGTGAGTGGGGGAGTGGTTAGATTTCATGTCAGGAATCATTAATCAAGGATGCTTTATTTCTAGTGAAACTAAGTTTGTTCAAAGGAAGTTATGGACAAACAATTGAGGAGAAAAGAAAATTAGTTAAAAATGCATAGATACATCGTATAGGATGTACATAGGGACAGAGTTAGACAAAAAACAAAGCAAAACAAATACTAGATGTATAAGTGTGAAGAATTAGGGGTCTTTTCTTTCTTTTTTTCTTTCTTCTCTCTCCTCACACTATTATTAAGCACTGCGTCTCTGTTCATATTCAACATTCTTTCAAGAGAAAAATCGTATTTTTCTGTTTGCTCTTTATTATCCTTCTTGCATTAAAATAGCACCCTTTCCTTGAATGTCTGTCTTTTTTTTTTATTTTTAGCTTACTGGAATCAAGACCAAGGGTTGACATTTACAGCTATAAGTGATCCAAGTGCTACATTAGCATCTATTTATTAAACATGTTCTTTCATGTACAGTACAGCTAGGACATTTGGCCTAATTTACTACACTAACATTTCCAATTTGGTTCTGAGTAGGGAGTTGTGCCAACAGCACTCTGTCCTATGGTGAAATAGTGCCTAATCAGTATTTATGAATAGGGTTTTAGAAGTCACTAAAGAGCACAGGAAGAGATTTTACCATCTTAAAGCACAAATATTGCTGAGCTCTGGGAATCTGTATAGCACATTAGGATGGAATAGCTTTTCTCTCTCTTTTTTTTTTTTAAATTGCAGTTTAAAATGTGTAATGTAATACTGCCAGTAATTTAAATGGAGTGTACCTCTTTCTTTCAGACATTAATGCTATTTGTTAAACTTTGTAATTACTATGCAAATGAAGTGCTGTACTTAAAAAATGGCAGTGCCAAGAATACAACAGAGAAAAACAGTTTGAAATTCAAACTAATACAGAATAACCTTCAAGCCTTGTAGAACTCAAATATTGTAAATTTTTTTCTTCCTTTGAATGCAGCATCTGGGTGAAAGCAGTGTGGACTTGTCTTTGTTCTTAATACATTGATAGCAAAAGGCATAGAGCCAGAGATTTGAAAGCTCTGAGACATATTAGCTCCCTGATCTTCACAACAGGTGCCTGGTATTTTTATCCCTCTTTTGGAGATGAAAAAACCGAGTCCCAGAGATGCTTAACTCATTTGCTTGGGGTCACTTAAACAAGTCAGTGACAGCCAGGGAAGGATCTGAGTACTCCCAAACTCAAGGCTGCCATGAAAATACCCAGACAGCAATCACTTGAAAGAACTAGAATTTATGGCTCAGATTATGATTTCAGAATATCAACCACTGACTGAACCAGTGCAATCTAGTTCCTTTTTTTTCCAGGTAGATATTTTAGAAGGAAATTAGTAAGTTTGGTTTCCTGAGAATTAGCCCCGACAGGGTAACATCTGAGACCAAGCATTATGGAAAAAGTGAGCAACTTTACACATTTTTGTATCCCCAGCTCATCGCTGTGCCTGACAGCACAGACACTTTAAAACATTCATTGAATCAGGGATTGAATGAATGCATGGCCACTTGTCATTTAAGGGACTTTCGACTCACATCGTCCCTTTTTTCTTTTAGTCGCTTTTTCTACCTCCATACCCAGGTCTGCAAAAGAGACAATTGAGCAACGACAAAAACAGTTTTATCTTCCTTTATGAATTCTTTTTTTTTTTCCTGGACACTTTTCTTACACTTGAACCTGAATTGACAGGATTTTAAAAATATACATCTCATCTTTAGTACTTTGATTTTAGTTGAGATAATCTTATAAAGTAGAGAGATCTAAGGACCTCCTCTGTTGGTAGCAATGTGTTGTCCTCTTTAGGTGATTCTCTTTGCATTTTAAAAAGAAAGTTATAAATTCCTAAGTTAAAAGAATGAGAAACATGCATCAGGGACAGTGCGAGAGCTGCTAATGACCAGCATTTTTGAGTTTTGGCGAAAGGCAGTGACAGTCAAGCTATAAAGATAGAAGCTGAGAATATCAGAAACTCACTATACTACTACCCCTTGTGGCTAGAGTGTGGGGACATGACATGGGCTCAACCAGTCAGACGCTTCCTACCCCACTTTGCCTTTGAATTAGGAAATGTCAGGCAGAGAAACAGAAGCATTGAAGAACCCATGTCGGTGGAAGTCTGCAGCTGAAGAGGCAGCTACCCAAGTTCCCAGGGCAGCAACAGCCATGGGCAAAGTCAGCATCCCTAGCCAGTGATGGTTGGGCTGCAAGTGAAGGCAAGTGGTTGATGGTGGCATCAACAATATCTTTATGGGACAAGCGGCATACTGTGGTTGTGGTCTTGGGAACTGTTCTTATTCCTGCTGTTTTTCCATGTCTCAATCTGAAGTCCTGCTAGTGATTCTTTGAGTTATCTAATATCCTTTAAAATGAAGGTGATTGACCAGAGTCAGTTTCTGTTGCTTACAACTACGAATCCGTGCACCATATTAAGGTCAGCAGAGAAGTAAGTCTGGGCAGCATTATTGTGTTTGAGATACTCTGGAGAAAAATGAGGAATATTGGTGCATTGGAAAAAGAATTTAGATCTCTGTTTCAGAATCTTGACTCCACCAATTACTAAGTTACTCAATCTTAGTCTTCTCACAAATATGAATGGGAATAACGCTATCTATTTTGAAGGCCAGTTGTAAAGATTGAGAAAATGTGTAATGAGGTCCAGAAACATGCCTGGCATATGGGGGCCAATAAAGAATTCTTTTCACCCTTACTGTTCCATCATGTATGTAATCTACCTATACTCTCTCACCAATCAGAGCAGTCTGGCCTAGACTGTAAGAGACATTGAGACAAAACAAGTATCTAGAAATTGAAATAAAAGCTAACTGCATGTGCATTTAAGAAGGCAAGCAGAAACCAAGTACATATGTATGGGACACTGGGTTACAGGCTAAACTATCATTAGGCAGATTTACTTCTCAAATTTGCTCTACGACAGGGTATTGCACAAGAAAATATACAGAGAGGTGGTCTTACACAAGGTGTGCTTTGCTTCACCTCAGGAGTATTATTTCAGTTGTTTAAAGAAGCAAAACAGGATGCGAACATTTGCTAGTTTGATTAGAAAAGTTTGTATGCTTAAAGAGTATCTAATTTCCAGACAGCAGCACCTAAAATAAAGGCCCTGGCCCTTCAATTCAGTTCCATTATTGCTGCAATGGAGGGATTGTGGCTCTCCTGCTATGGAGGAGAAACGTGTTTTGTTTTGTTTGTTTTTCTCTGTTTTCCCCATAAACATGGTTACAGTCTTCCAAGACTACATGGAATTGTGAAAGGCTCAGGCACTCTCTAGCATCTAATATTGTGTGCCATTGGAAAAACCATTAACTCTTTCAGGGCCCTACTCTCCTCACTGCTGAAATGGGCATTATGTTTTCTCTCCCTTGGGCTGTTGTGAGAATTAAATGAGATCATGCATGCAGTTCTGAGCATGCCCGGGTCACTTTTTATTTTTTTCTTTTTGTGTCTGGATGTCTTTTTTAAATTTAATTTTATTTTTTCAATATACAATGTAGTTGATTTTTGTGTCCCTTTACCTATTCTTACCTCCCTGCTCTCTCTCTCCCCTCCCACCCAGCAAAGTTCAAGGAATTGTGATTGTTGTGTCTTCTTCCCTGCCCCATCCCTGTTTGTTTGTGTATTTATTTATTTTTAGCTCCCACAAATAAGTGAGAACATGTGGTATTTCTCTTTCTGTGCCTGATTTAAATAAGTAACTGCACTCACAGAGTGAGATATTCTCTCCACTTCTAGTCTAATAAAATGCATATTCATGGATAATCGGGTCACATTATTTCTGCACGACAGGTTTCTGCAGGGATGTCGTTTGCCACAGCCACCAGCTGTCTTCATGTCTTGCCATTCCCATGAGGTTTCTGCACATTTTCCCTGCCCTTTTAGTGGCTCCCGAGAGGAAGGCTCCCTTAGGGAGGAATCAGGGTATAGGTTGATGCTCCATTAATTTTCTTGTTGGCATTTTATAGCCAGTGGTGTGGATGACACAAGGGCAGCCAGGAAGGAAGGCAGCTAGACATTGCCTGTAGGCCCCTCCAGAATACTTTCACTGTCGGAATGCAGTGAATGACAAACTTTTAAACATGCCTGTGACTTACAGAGAAAGCTTCCAGTGCAGATAGTAGTATTGGCTCAGTGAAGAATAGAAGAGAGGAAAACAGGACAGCAGGAGCTAAGAATCAGGTGAAATATCAGGCAAGTTCTTACGTGGGTGTACATTTTTTGCATCTTAAAATCCTAATTTAATTTTTTTATTTTAAAGACTATATAACATTATCGGATGTTTAAGAAATGCAATAAACAAATAAATGTTTCACTCAGCTCTCTACCCAAGCACATCATTCATTTTAATTTTGCATGTCTCTTCTAACATTCGTCCATATAGAAATATAGTTTGATATTAATAAATAGGTTTCATTTTTACTTCATGTAATACTATGTAATTTTCTTTTCTCTCTCTCTCTCTCTCTCTCTCTCATCTCTTTCTCTTTCTCTTTCTCTCTTTCTTTCTTTCTTTTTGTGGCTGGCCAGTACAGAGATCCAAACCAATGTGCTTGGCGTTATAATGCTGTACTGTAACCAGATGAGCTAACCAGCCAGACTTGTAATTTTCAACAGTGCTACATAAATTCCATTATCATTACCTTTAATGGCTCAAATTTTTGTTAATTAAACATATTTCTATTATTTATATGATCACATATCAATAGTTGGACAATTGATTGCTTTAATATATTTCTTGTTATAAACAATTCTTCAAAAATCTTTGGAATAATTCCTTTAAAACAAATCCTCAGTACGGTATCAGTAAACGCAAGTAGAAATATTTTTTCAATCTGTATTAAGTATGACACAAGATTTTACTAATTAACTACTTGTTAAATTTTCATTTAAAGTCTTCTAAAAATAAAAAGAAATCTTGCAAGTTTCATTGTGCTCATGGAAAGTAAAGACATCGTAGGTGTATAATATTTGTCTTGTACAAATGGAGAGATTGAAGTACAGAATGTTTAGGTGATTTGCTTGAAAGGACACCTCCCAGCCTTTCAGGGTAATTCCAGGGCCTAAGCCAAGAATCCATGTAAATAGTTTTGGACAAATCAATTTCAATGCTCACAATGAATCCACACGATACTCACTGCCATCTCATCATGCACTGCAAAATCCAAAACCTAAAGTGGTACCTACTTTGGAAATACTCTTAATGAGTCTTTGAAATAGAAAAACTCAACACTTTCTTTTTGACTTCATAAAATATGGAACTGATAAACAATTATAAAGTGTAGAAAAATTAATCCAAAAATGATTGTTATTGAGTAGCCCACATCTGGTTAGCCAATTCTACTACAATTTGTTTCTACTACAAAGTAACCTTTTTCTCCTTGCCAATATATTAACTTAAATTTGCAAAATGAGAAAAGCAATTTAGGAATTAATAAAAAAAAATTATTTGGCATGTTCCCAATTTGATCAATATCACTGAGATCAATTAAAATATAAATTTTTCAGTAGACATCCTGTTTTTTGTCTGATATAGACATGCACATTATTACAGATTTTAGTCTTTTGAGACTCCCAGGACCTCCCCACAGCTATGATTTAGTTTCTTACTAAAACTTGTTGCCGAAGACATTTTTTACATGAGAGGAGCACTCATCATTAAGATATAGGGCAGTCCTATACAGAACTATCTCTGAGTTGTACTTGTCTCAGAATGTAGCATCTTTCGACTGGCATGATTTGTGGTTGTACAACTTTGCTTTGTAATTCATTATGATTTCAAATTTGGGGTGATTTGTTATTCATATGAAGATACAATCTCAATGAACTCTTCTGGAAAAGGAAAATTAGTTTGATTTAGGCTTCCAGGATAGCACTGACAACATAATAGTTACCATATAAGAAAGAAAAACGGTTGATGACTGAGATTAGTTGGATGTAATGTTCATCCTTGGCATTTAAAGGGATGGTATCTTGATCGAATCAGTACTCGCCCTTTCATTGACTCAAGTATTCTAGCCAGAATAATTAAACATGTTTCATCTGATCTCTCTGCTTTTATTGACATATGCAATGCAGCAAGAGGCTCAGTGACAGCTAGGTTAAGAAACTGTACTTTTTGGTAGCTCCTTATGTTGCTCTTGGTGTGACAGGCTGAAAAACGGTCACCAAAGATACTCATGCCTGTGAATATGTCACGTTATATGGAGAAAGGGACCTTGCAAAAGTGACTAAAGTTAAAATTTTTGAAATGGAAAGATTATCCTGGATTATCTGAGTGGACCCAGTGTGACCACATGACTACTTATAAGAGGGAGGAAGGAAGAACAAAAGAGGAGAAGGCAATGTGACAATGGAAGCAGAATCTAAAGTGCTGCAGACACCAGCCACGAAGCTAGTATGAAGCCAGCAGCCTCTAGAAGCTGGAAGAGGCAAGCAATGGCTTATTCGCTGGAGAACCAGGAGAAACCAGCCCTGCTGACACTTAGACTTCAGTCTCATAAGACTCATTCTGGATTTCTGACCTCCAGAACTTTAAAAGAATAATTTATGTAGTATTTAGACACCTAATTGGGGGTAATTTGTCATAGCAGCAATAGGTAATTGGTACAGTAGCTTTCAGAAGAGTCTGGTCAGTAACTACATAGTGCTGTCCCATTATGCACTGCAAAGTCCAACACCTAAATGTGTTGCTTACTCTGTAAGTACTCTTTTTTAAAAAAATTTGTTGGCACAAATAACAAATACATAAACTGAATATCAGATGAATAACAAAATACTCTGTAGAAAGTAGGGCTTCAAATTTTCACCAAAACTGGAGATGTAAAACTTATTAAAATTTACATTTTTCATTTTATAATCTCTAAAATTACTTGAAGTAGCTCTCTAAATTCTTCCAAAAGTGTGTCAGTACCAAATTGATTTCAACAGAAGATGAACAAAATTTTCAAAGGCAAGTTAATTTCTAAGCAAATCAACAAGTCCATTTAGTAAAAAGAAATCAAGAACAGAAATTGAATGTCTAAGTTTAGCAGCATAAATTGCACTAAAAATCAATAAAACAGAATATAAACATAAGGGAACTCAAAAATTTTGTGGAAAAATAGAAATGAAAGATAATGGAAATCTTCCCATGGATTTTTCTTTAAATTTTCCTTTTTATCTTTTTTAAAAAGACTAAGATCATAGAGAATATGTTCTCTGACCAAATAACATAAGGAAATTAAGAAAACTCACAAATGTGTAAAAATTAAATAACAATCTCCCAAATAAACAATGTCTGAAAAGAAAAAATCACAAAGAATTTAAAGAGTAATTCGAGATAAAGATCAAAGTGCAACATATCAAAATGTATAAGACATAAGGGCTCATGCAGTGCTTAGAGGAAAATTTATACTTGTAAACACCTATACTAAAAATAAGAAAAATCTCAAGTCAGTAAGGTAAACTTCTACCTTAAGAAAATAGAAAAAGTAGAGCAAACTAAACCAAAAGCAAATATAAATAGGAAATAACAAAGAGTACAACAGAAATACATGAAATACACAATTAAAAAACAATAGAGAAAATCAACAAAATGAAAAGTTGGTCCTTTAAAAAGGTCAAAAAAATTTGCAAAGCTTTATCTAGACTGAACAAGAAAAAAGAGAGAAGATCAAAGTTACTAAAATCTGAAATAAAGTAAGGACATTATTAAATTGCCACTATGGCTTTGTGTGGTGGTAAGATTTCGTTTGATTTTCTTTCCCATTTGTGCTTTTGTTCTGTCTGTGGGTTTTGTTCTTTCTTGTGTAATCATTGTAGTAGTTATCATTTTTTGGTTTGTAGATGCAGGACTTCCTTGAGGATTTCCTGTAGGGCTGGTTGTGTGGTGGTAATCTCCTCTAGTATTTGTTTGTCTGGAAAATACACTATTTTTCCCTCATTTTTGAAGGATAGCCTTGCTGGGTATACAATTCTTGGCTGGCATTTCTTTTTATTTTAGTATTTGAATATATCATCCCATTTTCTTTTGGCCTATAGAGTTTCTGTTGAGAAGTCTGCTGTTAGTCTGATAGGGGCTCCCTTATAGGTGACTTGACACTTCTCTCTTGCTTCTTTTAAGATTCTCCCTTTGTCTTTGAGCTTTGCCAGTTTGACTATAATGCATCTTGAAGAGGATATTTTGGGATCTTTGGATCTCCTGGATCTGAAGGTCCATGTCTCTCCCTATACCTGGGAAGATTTCAGCTATTATTTCATTGAATAGGTTTTCAATGCCTTTTCCTTTTTCCTCCCCTTCTGGAACACCCATGATTTCAATATTTGTGCACTTACGGTTGTCTGCTAGCTCTCTTAAATGTTCTTCATTTAAAATTTTTTCCCCTTTTTTTTGTCCACCTGAGCTATTTCAAATAGCCTGTCTTCAAGATCAGAAATTCTTTCTTCTGCTTTCTCTAGCCAGCTGCTTAAGCTGTGTTTTTTATTTGATTGAGTGAATCTTTCAGTTCCATGAGTTCTGCTATATTCTTTTTTAAGGTATTAATCTCCTTGTAAATTTTCTCCTTCACATCCTAGATTTTTTTTCTCATTTCATTATGTTGTCTAATTGAGTCTTCTCATATCTCAGTGAGTTTCCTTAGGATAGTAGGTTGGAATTCCTTTTCAGTCATTTCAAGGGTATCCTGTTGTATAGGGTCTGTTATTTGAGAATTACTGTATTCTTTTGGTGGTGTCATATTTTCTTGGGCATTTCTAGTATCTCTAGATTGATGTTTGGTCATCTGGTAGAGCAGTTGCTTCTTGTATTACTCTGGAGTGGGCTTTGATGTGAGAGATGTCCTCTTCTTTTTCTGGTCTCTACTGGTAACTCTCCTTATGTCAATGCATTTGTGTGTCCAGTGGGTCACTGCACAGTGGCTGTGGCTGTGGTGACCAACTGTGCAGAAGTTGTCTTGCGAGCATGCTTTCTTGCCTACTTGTTTTCAGGGGATACTGCTCTTGACTCCTTGCCTAGGACTCAGGGTGTGCTCTCTTCTGGAAATACTCTTAATGGATCTTTGTAAGCATCACTTACTCTCAGCAGTAGTCAATGCAAAACATTTTAAATTGTGTAGCCTTGTACAAGTTTAAGGTTTTTTTTTTTTTTGTAAGGGAAGACTAATAAAGAAAAATTGAGTACAGACTCAGAACTCAGGTTGCCAGACTTCCAATCTCAGCTATCTGTGACCTGGTTAAGTCACTTAATCTCTCAGCACTCTAGTTTTACTCATGTGGAAACTAGAGGTAATAAAAGTAACTTCCCATTAAAGTTGTTGTGAAGATTAAATGAGTCAGTATCTGTAAATTAATGGAATAAACTAGTGGACTAAAATAATTTTATCTATTAAGTGCTATATAAGGTTTGCTGTAACTCACTATAATTTTATCTTCTAGATCAGTGTTTACCAAATTTTTATAAAGTTATATATTGCATAGGTGTGCTTGCTAGAAATACCAGTTCCTTAGTGATAACCCATGCTGAAAAATTAGTATCATCAGTACAAAGGTTGGAGAAGCTGTATGTATAACATATTTAAGTAATCCTATCATCAAGAAATTGTGAGAAAACTGCTCTGGTGTTTATCTTTTGCTACACATCAGTTACATATTTAGCTTCAAAAAAGACAGAGAAGAGGGGCCAATAACCCTCTTACTTTAATGAGTAAACAGAGTACTTTGTTGATAATTATTAAATCCCACAACTCATGTCATTTGTTCATTCCTTCATTCATTCATTTACTCAATAATTAATGTATACATTTATTTGTTCTTTCATTTTTTAAACATTTACTGACTATCTACTATATACCAATCTCCATTTTAAATGTGTGTGATGTAAAAATGAATAAAATGGAAAAGAAAAGTTGCAAAAGAAAGTAGGCAGACAAGTAAATAGTGGATTATAATTTGCCGTAGTACATAAAATGCCAGAGAATATTAAAGGACCACACACAAAAGATGACCAGATGAAAAGATAGGAGAGGAGGGCACAAAAACACTCTACTACATGTTAATGGCACAAATGGTGCTAAGTTATTGCCCAAGTATCACATATTTGCATGTTAATAACACACCTATAATGTAAATATCAACTATCATTCTGTGGACTAGGAAACCACGATTGGGGTGCATAGAGACTTGTCAAAACTTACATAGAGAATCAAACACAAGAGCTGGCATTGGAAACACATTCTAAGTTTAGAACTCTTTCCTTTATATCATATTGCTTGTCACAGAATTATTTCTTTTGGAAATGTGCTTAGCCTCTTACGGTTATGAGAAGACACAGCTGTGTCACAACTTCTAGAAACCACAGTGGTTTCTCTTCTAATTTGGACTTTGTTCATTTTTTAAAAAATGCCTTGAGTGACTCTATGCTTTGGGTCTCTAATACCAGATGAAGATTTTGCATATAGTGTGCATACAACACATGCCATAAGAATAAATGGGGTTGATGTTCATTCATTCATTCAAAAATGTTTATTTTACACATACACTGTATTAGGTTTTGGGAATTAAGAACAGTATGCTCTTATGGATTTAAAGATACAGAAAAGAAGAAAACTTGAGAAACAGATATGTTATTCTCTTCCAGACTAGACTTTTCTTTCAGAAGTTCTCCAATGCTCATGAAATTGCTTGTCTCACACTGATATGAAGAGAAACTCTCAATCCCCCACCACCATGAGTCACTCTCACTCTAATATCAAGAAAACAAATGAATCAGAAAACATTAATCCAGTTAAAATGTTGGGTGGCATAGCACTGAGTTTTATACCTTTATTATTTATCTTGCTAACTCTATTATCATTTTTTTCACTTTATAAACTTCATATTGTTAAATTTATATGTGATTTCCTTCATTTCTATATTTTATTCCTTCGCTTAACAAATGTTATAAAACAAATACCATATGCCAAGTCCTGAGCCTTGTTTAACTCTGTATCTTTCATGCCTATCACAACATCTGACATATTAATACCATGATCGTGACTCATGCTGTTCAGTAATATTTGGTTTTCTGTCTTTTTCCATGTATAGAGTAGGCATATGTCAAATGCCTACTCCTCAATAATACCAACAGAAAAACTTAGTGATCAAGAAAAGTGAAGTTTCTCTGACCACCTGCAGTAAGAGAGAATACTGCTCTGTTACAGTCGTGATAGTGTGCTAGAAGGGGGAAGTCAGTGGAGAATATTTATAGTGCTTTAGCACCTTAGATGGATAATTTAAAGATGCATCTTGTAAAAGTGGAGCTAGTTGACATCAAGAAGAGATTATGACATAATAGCTTGGATTGGTGGTCACAACAAAGTGAAGAACTTTAAGCCAGTTTTGATAAATAAGTTCTTTTATTTGATTAGCAATCATATCTCTTAAACACAAGTATTTTCTGGAACAAGTAAAAAAGTAATTTTTGCTTATTTTCTGTATTGTTTAAGTTAGTGACAGGTTAAGAATGTCTAAATAAGTGGGTAGGAAATTAGACTTATTTTATTTGTCATACTGCACTTCATATTCACATCATGTGACTTGCACTGGCCAATGAAAGGTGAGTTATGGTGACATGCGTCACATCTGGGTAGAAGCTTTAAAGGACAGTGCATGCCTCACTGTATTCTATTTCCATCCTACCACAGTGTCTGCATGTAGTGACTGCTTTATTTGCCTGGGTCCCAGAGGGAAGACAGCATGACACTGAGCAGAGGTCCTAGGTATCCTATCACCAACATGTAACTTATGTAGGACATATACCACTTTTGCTGTTTAAGTCAATTAGATAAGGGTTATTGGTTGCTTCAGCCATATATAGTCTATTCTAAACAAAATAGATGCTTGGTATATGTGTGGTAAATATATAATAGATAAATGAATAAACGAATGAAAGAATAACTATCAGGTAATGCATTAATCATGAACTTTTCTCAATTTTTCTATTTAGATATCATACAGATGTGCCCCACTTTATTAAAACCTGACATATGAAAATTTGAACTTAACAATTAAATATGATCATAGTTATTTACACTGTAAAACATGCTTCTTCACTTGAATTCATTTAAAATAATAAATGGCTGACTTTCCATTTAGATGCATATGCTATGCTTACAGCAAAGTACAATTATACCCAAATTTATCTCTTCTCTTGTTTTCATCAGGAATATGCTGCAAATCTCTTGGATAATTCCTCTTGTTTACAATAACTTTATACAGCAATTTTAACTGCTAAGTAGGACACAGGGTTTTCTAGATTAATTCTGTAGGTAGACCTTTGGGAGGGCAATTGGGGTAACTAGTTCTTTAAAGATTAAGTTTAGGATAAGGGAAACTTTTACCTTCTCTCCTCAAAAATAGCAATCCGAGCATTTATATGTACTATTACAGAAAATTACTACCATAATTATCTACCTTGCTAATGTCTGTATAATTCTAGAATGAATTAATAGCAATACTGCACTGGAAGACTGAGTGAAAATTCTGAGTGTTATTCATCTCTGCCAGCATATTCTTTAACTATTCACGACATAACTAGTATAATAGTTTGTCATCTATAATTGTTTGCTGAATTGCAAGGCACATCTCATAATAAAAAAAAAGCAGAGAAAATGAAAATGTATAGCAAGAGTAAATGAAAGACTTTGATGTCATCTTTTATTGTGCTCAGTACACACACTGTTTAGGAGTCTTGAGATGGGCTGTTATGACTGTAAAATAATGGGATCTTATCTCTATAGATCTGTATTTCTGGCTTCAAAAGTTAAAACTTCTACTTTGCTAGTTCTTGGCACAAAAAGCTTATCAAGAAAACCAAAAAAGCACCTTTTATGTAACACAGCCTATCGTGCCACCACGTCTCTTACCTCACTGCACACAAATTACTTATTTTCATTCAAATATTTTGCTTCAGTAGTAAAGATGGTCATTAAAGATCCTGAAGAAAGAAGAGTCTATACCTTACTGCATATACTACGTGAGTTGCAGATTTTATTACAGCCAAAATAAATTATACAAAAATACAGACCTTGTAATATTCATAGATATCCCATGCTTCCTTCTTTAAAATCATAAATGTCCGTAAGAACTTTGCCGTATGTGAAATGTGAACTTTGAATTTACTATGAGGAGGTTATCTCTTGCAGTGTCCTCATATCCACATTTAAGCACACCACGTTAGCTATGTAAGTTGTTGTAATTAACCCCTTTATTTATAATTTTCTTTGAAGTATAAGACAAAAACCATTTTAAGAGGTCTATAAAAGCATGTAATCATGTACACATCCATTGATCGGGTTTTCCCATATACTTCACTGATTTTGAATAAAACGCATTTCAAGACAGAAAAAAAAATGAGAAATGGACATGACTCATTTATTTAGCATCAGCTTTACAGGTAAGAGAAAAGGAATCCAAAGACAGCATTACTTAAGGACACAAACTAAGGTTTTGTTGTTTTAGTACTTCATTGTGAGGGCTTTAATTAAAAATATTTTCGGGAAACATTACCTTCCTTTATAATCCTGAGGGAGCAACTTTCTCAGAGGTAGGCATGCTCTGTATGCCAAATATTATACCAATTCTGAGATGAACTTTTTGCTGTTTGTTAAACACTCAGTTACTTTGCATAAATCCCTCACAGTGAAATCACTCACCATGTTGCACACTGCTTCTCTCTGCTATAGTCAATGTAAGACCTGAAAATTGGCTAAAGGATTTCTTTTACTTTGGGAGCATGTTTTTGTTTTTGGAGTTTTTTGTTTTTGCCTGGTGGTCCCAAAGAGAGAGTTTGGATGCTGCCACAGCAGCTCTACCTCATAGGAAGCTAGCAGCCTCTAAAACCTGGAAGAGGCAAGGAATGGCTTATTCCCTGGAGATCCAGGAGAAACCAGCCCTGCTGACACTTTGATTGTATTCTCATAAGACTCATTTTGGATTTCTGACCTCCAGAACTTTAAAAGAGGTAGGATGCTGTCTCCTTCCAATACATTCATGTCCATCTTCTTTCACTGAGCTTCCATAGGGTTTAAGCAGTGCATTTACTAAAAGGTTATACAGGCATTCTTAAAAGGCAGAAAGACTAGAGCTTTTGACTCCATCTGATGGAGCTATTCCATTCTATCCCATTGTGGGTCTATGATGGTAATAGTGATGACAATGAAGGTTGCAAAAAGCCTCCAGTGAGTGTCCCATGTAAATGAATAAGGCAACCTCCATAAGTTCTTTTCCTGAATCTTTTGTCATTCTCTTTCTGTAGTAACTTTTAAGTCAACTGAGAAAGTAATGAGAGGATATATTCTTGACAACTAAAGAATGATATATTCTTGACAGCTAAAAAGCCATATATAAGAGGAGAAAGAGGACCTAGGAGGCAAAAATTAGTAAAATTCTGAATTGGGGTTTGCTGGCTCATTAAAACTACATTGTGGAGAGCAGTATTTTAGATGCAAGAGAGTAGGGGAAGCAAAAGAAGACAGGCCTGTATTTTGTCTCTTTAACAAAACAAACATTTTGAATTCACATAAATAAATAAAACTAGAAAGGGAATTGATTGGCTATACTTTTCAGGGACATGTGTGCGAGCATGATTTTTTCTTCCTTGGTCTTGATATCTTGGCCTTTGGGCTTTTATCTGTCTATCTATCTATCTGGCAATATGTGTGTGTGTGTTTTTGTGTGTGTGTGTGTGTGTGTGTGTGTGTGTATCTCCATATTTCCAAGTTCAGCTATAGCATTCTATTCCTTTTCGCAGATGAGAAACTTTAGTACAATCAGTATTTCTGAATTTCACTTTGAACTTAGGACTGGAGCACATAGAAATACTAATGTGGTTAAAAAGAGAGAGAGAAAGAGAAATAGGTAAATTGAACTTCATCGAAATTTAAAACTTCTTTGCGTCAAAAGACACAATCAACAGAGTGAAAAGCCAACCTACAGAATGGAGAAACATTTTTCAAACCACATATTTGATAAAGGTTAATATGCCAGACAGACAAAGAACACCTAAATTCAACAACAAAACAACACAATTAAAAATGAGCAAAGGACTTGAATAGGGATTTCTCCAAAGAAGATATACACATGGCCAACAAGCACATGAAAAGATCCTTAACATCACTAACTGATAAGGAAGCAGAAACCAAAACCAAAACAAGATACTATCTCATACCAGTTACGATGGTACATCAGTCTGTGTCTGTTGCTTATAACAGAATGCTTGAAACTGGATGATTTACAAAGAAATAAAATTTAGTTTTTGCATTTTCAGAGATGGGAAGTCAAAAGTCCAGGGACCACATTTGGTGATGGCCTTTTCCCGGTGGATGATGACTCTTTGCAGCAATGCAGGGTGTCACATAGCAACTGACAGGAGCAAAAGAGAGCTGAGATTCTCAGTTGCTCTCCTTTTAAAGCCATCAGAACCACACCCATTACTCCATGAATGGATCAATCCATTCACAAGGGCATAGTCTGAACAATCTAATAACCTCTAGGAAGCCTCACTTTTCAATTACCATATTAGGATTTCCTACCCTCTTAACAATGTCACAGAGGGGGATTAAGTTACAACATGAACGTTGGGGAAACAAACATATCCAAACTATATCATTAAGCCCCTGGTCCCTCAAAACTCATGCCCCTCTCACATACAAAATACAATCATTTTATGTCAGTAGCCTCAAAAGTCTTAGCTTGTTCTGGCACCAATTTAAAAGTCCATAGTCCAAAGTCTTATCTGAGACTAAAGGCAAAACTCCTTTCAATTGTGAACCTGTAAAAATCAAAAACAATTTTATCTATTTCCAAGATACGATGGTGGGACAAGAATAGGATACATATTCCCACTCAGAAAGGGAGTTATAGGGTAAAAGAAATGGATAACAGGTCTCGAACAAGTCTGAAATCCAGCAGGGCAGGCATTAAATGTTAAAAGCTGGCAAATCACATTCCTTGACTCCATGTCCAGCATTCTCCACACACTGGTACTGGGGTTGGGCATCCATGTCCTTGGGCAGCTCTGCTCCTATGGCTTTCCTGGTCTCTGGCCATGCTTTAACTTTCTCAGGCTGGCATTACATGCTGGTAGCTCTGCAGTTCTGGGCTCTCTATGGTGGTCCTGCTCTCATGGCTATACTAGGTATAACCCTGATGGGGATTCTCTGCTGTAACTCTGACCCCATGTTTTCATTCAGCATTGTTCTAGTGACGGCTCTTTTAGTGACACCACCACTGCAACAGATCTCTTCCTGGGCCCCCAGGCTTTTCCATACATCCTTTGAAATTGGAGTGGCTCAACTCCGGCATTCTGGGAGCCTATAGACTTAACACTACATGGATGCTGCCAAGATTTCTGGCTTGTATTTTCTAAAGCTGTAGGTGCAGCAGCACGTGAAGCCAATTTAGCCATGGCTGGAGCAGCTGGAGTGTGGGGAGCAGCATCCTGACAGTGAACCCCTGGAAGGAGCCTAGATCCTTTTTCCCAAAACCGTTCTGTCTCCTTAGGCTTTTGAGCCTGTACTGAGAGGTGATGCCTCAAAGATCTCTGAAATGGCTTTGGGGTCTTTCTTCCATTCTCTTGATTTCTTCTTTATGTATTAATCTCCTTAGCAAATGGTCACTTAGCTACAACTTTGGTTTTTTCTCACAAACAGACTTTCTTACTCTTTATGCAGCCAGGTGAGAATTTTCCATTTTTTTTGGCCTCTGCTTCCTTTTCAATTATAGATTCTTCCTTCACTTCATGCCTTTTCTGCCATAATTCAGTATAAGCTGTTACAAGTATCCATGCAGCTTCCTGAATGCTTTGCTGCTTAGAAATTCGCTTCAGCAAATACCCTGGGACACCTTTAAGTTACACATCCCATAAAAGTTTTGGGCATGAACAGAATGTAGCTAAGTTCTTTGCAACTTCATAACAAGGGTAATTCTTTCTCCAGTTTCCTATATGCTCTTCTTCATTTCATCTGGGACCTCTTTAGGATGGACTTTACTGTCTATATTTCTATCAGCATTCTGGTCTCCACTACTTTTCAAGTCTCTGTGATGTGCTAAACTTTCCCCAATACTTTTGTCTTCTAAGCTCCCACCAGCATCTGGGTTTTTTCTAGCCTGCTCCTCCAAATTCTTCCAGCCTCTCCTCAGCACTCAGTTCCAAAGTTGCTTCCACATTTTCAGGTATTTGTTGTAAGAAACACCCCACTTCTCTCATACCAATTTTCTATAATAGTCCATTTTCTGTTGCTTATAACAGAAATAGTTGAAGCTGGGTAATTTGTAAAGGAATAATATATACTGCTTACATTTTTGGAGGCTGGAAAGTCCAAAGTCCAGGGAACATATTGGTGATGACTCTATTTAGCAATGCAGGGTGTCACATGGTGGGTGGCTTGGTCAGAGCGAGCTGAACTTCTCAGATTCTCTCCTTTTAAAGCCATCAGAGCCCATGCCCATTACTCCAGGAATGGACCACTCCATTCACAAAGGCGTAGTCCTCACAACCTAATCACCTCTTCAAGGCCCCACATTTTGATTACCATAATAGGATTTCCCACCCTCTTAAAACTATCACAGTGGAGATTACGTTTTAACATGAGCTTTGGGGTAACAAACATATCCAAACTATATCAGATGGCTACTATTAAAAAACAGAAAATAACAAATGTGGTAGAGATGTAGCAAAATTGAAATCCTTGTGCACTGTTAATGGGAATTTAAAATAGTACTGCTGCTATTGAACACAGTATGGTAGTCCCTCAAAAAATTAAAAATAGACTTAACATTAGACCCAGCAATTCTGGTTCTCAATATGTACCCCTCAAAATTGAAAGTAAGTTCTCAAAGAGCTATTTGTACATCCATGTCATAGCAGCATTATTCACAATAGTTAACATGTGGAAGCAACCCAAGTGTCCCTTAACAGATGAACAGATAAGCCAAATGTAGTACATAGAGTGGAATATTATTCAGCCTTAAAAAGGAGGGAAATCCTGTTACATGCTGCAATGTGAATAAACCTTGAGGACATTATGCTAAATGAAGTAAGCCAATTTCAAAAAAGACCAATACTGTATGATTTCACTTACATGAGGTACCTAGAGGAGTCAAATTCAGAGGAAGAAAGTAGAATGGTGGATGTTACGGGCTGGGGGAAAGGAGGAGTGGGGAGTTATTGTTTGATGGGTATAAAGTTTTAGTATTGCAGGATAAAAAGAGTTCTGACTATACTTAACACTGCAGAACAGTACAATTAAAAATAGTTAAGAAGGTAAATTTTATTTTATCACATATTTACCAAAATTAAAATAAAAAATAAGTTTTAAAGAGACATAAGAAACTTAATTGGTGATATCATTAAGTTCTTTTAGTAACAAGTCTGATATTTTTTTCCCCTTTTATCTTTTATTATTTTGAATTCAGAGTTTGAGCCTAACTGCTCAATTAAGTAACCATTCAATTAGTTAATTATTGTTACTTATTAACTTATGTAATAACTTGGCATAAAATGAGTCCTCTAGGCATAATGTGTACCTCAGTTCTAAAAAGGCACCCAAAACTGAATTAGTGATTCTTGAACCTAAGAATATTCTAAAGACACTTCTACCATTACCAAGTTATCCTTAATGCATAAAGATTGAAGGATTCTCTTATATTAGTTTTCTATTCTGTGTAACAAATCATCAGTCTTGGTGACTTAAAACAACATGTGTTTATTATCTGAAAGATTCTCTGGTCAGGAATTAGAGAACAGCTTATTTGGGTCCTCTGCAAGGCGGCAATTGAGGTGTCAGCCAGGACTGGGTTCTCATCTGGCTGATCAACTAGGGAAAGATGAACTTCTCAGGTCACTCAGGTTGTTGACAGTATTCCCTTCCTTGTGACTATACACTTCACGCGGGCTTCCTTCTTTAAGGCCAGCAAGCAGGCCAAGTCAGCAAGACAAAGTCTTATGTAGCATGACTTAATCAGGGGACTAAGATCTTATCACATTTACCATATTCTATTGTTAAAAGTAAGTCACAAGTCTCACAGTCAAGAGGAGAGGATTATACAAGAGCATAAGCACCAGAAGTTGGGGTCTGTTAGAGTCTATTTATCACACTCTTCTATCCATAGTTTTATCTCATTCATATTGTTGATGTAAATGTGGATTATTCCTGTGAATAATGCCGCTTCGTTAGATTGAAAGACGAATACGATTGATGTCTCGCTGACCCTGAGAACTGAAGCATGTCCATTTCCTCGTTTCTACTTCTGGTATGTAGTTTTGGAAAACTCTCCTTCCCAGGTTTTGGGCTTTTGAATGATTCATACTGCTGCTGCTTATTTTATTTACCAGTGTATATTAAACCCAGATACTTGTTGCTGGAATACTAGTGGTCCCTTGTCCTCACTTTCAGTTTTCCACATCAGATGACACACTTTAATCTCTGATATAACTTTACATTAATTAATAGGATGGACTCAAATATATTCTTTGACAAAACCAGTGATTTTTAAAAAAATCTTAGTTTAGAAACTTTCTTGTGATGTATCATGAGTACTTTGATTTCTTCTAACAGATTTACACCCAAAGGACTAGCAAGTTTTGTTTTGTTTGCTTTAAATTCTGCCAGCCCCATCCTTTTGACTGACACCTTTACAATTTAAGAGAAGCCCCTCCATCACAGTCACAAGTATATCTGTCATGTGTTAGAAACTCTGCCTAGTTTCTTTACCTTTTATCTATTTGATCCTGTGCTGAAATCCCCCAAACTTTTTTGAATCAGGTTGAGTTTCTTTCACCATTTAATTTCTTCTTTACAAGTTTTTAAACAAATAATTTATGTTGCCACTCAACAAAAATGGGTATTTATGACAACTTTTTGCTAAACTCAAGAAAGGTCTTTCTTTGTTTCCCCAAATACTCTTGATCAGTTTTCTGGGCAAAATTTAATGCTTTACATTTCTTCTCTTTTATATATTTACCACAAACTTCTACTTGCTAGACATTTCTGGACCATTTTAAACAATGGATAAGGTAATTTTCTATGTACCATTTTGCAGCTCTAACTCAAAAAAAATGGACCTATTTACTTTCTAATGCAGAATAAATTTTTGTAAAGATATTATCTCTCTCCTTCTAGTTAGGAGGTGCTATGGATGGAATTGTGTCACCAAAGTAATGTATTAGAAACTTAACCCTTACTGTGACAGTGTTAAGAGAGTGGGAAATCCTATTATAGTAATTGAAAGGGGGAGGCTTGTAGAGGTGATTAGATTGTGAGAACCACACCCTGGTAAATGGATTAATCCATTGATTGTTTAATGGTCATGGGCATAGCTCTGCTGGTTTTAAAAGGAGACCGAGTGAGGAAATTAGTCTCTCTTGCTCTTGCCATATTCACCATGTGGACACCCTGAGTTGCTGTAGAGTCACCACCTCGCCAGATGTGTTCCCTGGACTTTGGACTTCCCACCATCTGAAACTATAAGCAATCAATATTGTTTCTTTACAAATTACCCCATTTTGAGGTATTTCTGTTAAAAAGCAGAGAAATGGGCTAATACAGATCACCAGAAGGAAAATTTCTTATCTAACACCTTCAAACCAAATGTAGTAGATTTTTAAAGCAGAATTATAAGCCAAATTACCAATACAAAAGACGACACTTTCAGTAGTAGTGATCCCCTTGTAAGTTGCCTTCACTCAGAAACATTTCTGGTTCTAATTCCATGCACAGTGATCAGATGGCAATTTATCAACTTCTGATTCCTCTCCGTTTCTTATTTCTAAAGGATAACTGATACATTTTTTACATAAAGCTTCTACGTAATGTTTGTCTCAGGTTTTAATATGACTTTTTTTAAGTAGGTGTGACTATGAAAGCTAATATTAGCTATTTTCTATTGAGTGACTTCTATATGTCAGTCATGCTATACACCACAGATATTTGTTCTTTTATTTCATTGGAGGTGGGTAATGTGGATTTCATGAGAAACATTTTAATATTTCTTTTATGTATAAGGAAAAAAGACTGAGATTTTAGGGAAATTATACAAACTTATATGACTATTTAAATTGTGGAACTGGGATTGAAATTCAAATCTATTCAACCCCTTAGTACCCCATAGCTTTTGTTATGACAAATTGTAATACTGCTTCAAAATGATATTTTTTTCTTCCTATCATATGAAACCCTAATCATTAAAATGTGGTTCCACTCTCTTCAAAAAATGCACATATGGAGTAAATTTAGAGCCATTCCCCCATCTGAGCAGCTGTAATGATTACTCTTTTCATGCAAATTGGTAGTTAAATTGAATTTGAAAAATTAAACTAATAAATTACTTTTTAATGTTTGGAAGATAAGACAGAACACTAATTTTATCATTAACATAATCTCTAGTTGAAAATTCTGTTTTCTTTTTTTGATAATTTTAAATATTAGAAATTAGGGAATTTCCACATCCATTTAATTTTCTTGGTTACAGCTATTTGATTTGTGTACTATCCCTTATGGAATCTAATATCATTCTACTGGACTGCCAGCATGTGAAAAGACACCAAAAAACAATAGAATAGATAACTACCAAGTTGCTTTGAAAATTAAATCATGGATTTTCTTTGACTCAAATTTTTCCAGTTACACAAAAATTTCACTTCATGTTATCGACTGTATCTCTAAATTTCTAAGTATGGAAAAAATTCACTAGTAACATGACCAACTTCAGTGACTGAGAAGACTAAACCCATTCATGGACAACTGCGTGGGAAATCTCCACGGAAATTGTAGTACAGCTGAATGTTGTCGAAAAAGAAAGAATGACCTGGTGTACAGATAGCTAATTTTGTCATATATACCCAGAAAGTACTAGGGATTTTACATCATTGAGACAAAAAACAGCATTAGTATATTTGCACGTGTCATTTTATTTAATTCTCAAAACAACCCTGTTCCTATTTTACATATAAGAACAACTGAAGTTTAGAATGGGTAAGTAATTTGCCAAACTTCAGAGACAGCAGTGGTGAAGCTAAGATTCAAATGTAATGTTTTAAGTCCCAGAATGCATTTATTTTCCTCTGTCCCATGGTGGTTAAGACAAAAGCAGCCCTTGTCAATACTGTGACTAGGATAAAGCTCACACTCAGGCTATTCACATACCTCTAATGCTCAGAATCCATTCTCAGACATCCAGGAAAAAAAAAAAAAAATAGGTGACCTGCACTTGGTTTAGTATGATTGAGGCATGGATTTGGTGTGTCACTAATTGTGGGGAAGGGGAGAAGAATTATAGGGAACTAGAAAGAGAAAAAATGACAATAAATACTCAGTTTTGGAGAGAGAATATTGCTCATACATGGCCTGTGACTTGATAGAGGAGAGAATACATATGGCACAAGGGACTAAGGGGTTAGAAGCTCTTTACAAGTGTAAATGGTGGGCAGGCAAGCCTTTACCTAACAGTTCTCAGGAATGCTGTGGCGTTGTCATACATTGCAGGCAGGGCAGTTGATGAGATGGGCTCCAAAGTGGTGAGAGACAGATTGAGAAGAAAAGGCAGCAGAGCAGGCCCTGCCCAGGAAGGAGAATGTGGAAGTGAAAATAGTTATGATCCCTGAGGCCCTCCAATAGAAGAGATGTCACCTTGAGGTTATCCACCCATTTCAGATAGCCATTGATACTTTTATTAGCATCACGGCATGAGCGCAGCACCACAACTTACCCCTCTCACTCCATTCTCAGTTTATGTGTAGCAACTAGCCATACAAAATTCAAGGGAAGGAATCTAGAGAAATATGCAATAGATAAAATTTCGACAAGCCCAGACCACCTCTCCCTCCAATACTCTGACTTAAATTCTGTGTTTAAAGCCTTCTTACATTTACATTAAAATAACTTGCCAATTTAAGCTAAATTTGATTCTCTTATATCTTGATCTAATAGCTAATCAACACTTTGTCAAGCCACTGTGGTGAATGACAAAAGCAGACATCAAGTAGTAAATCTGGTTCTGATATGATGTAAAGGACAGGCAGGAAAAGAACGGTGAGTAGAGCTGATGCTACGGTCTGAATGTTTGTCTCCTCCAAAGCTCATGTGGAAGCTTGATCCCCAATATGACAGTGTTGAGAGATGGAGCCTTTGGGAGGGGATTGGATTCTGAGAACTATGCCCTTGTGAATGGATTAATCCATTCATGGATTAATGGGTTAATGGGTTAATGGATGAGTGGGTTATCACAGCAGGGGCACTAGTGGTTTTATAAGGACAGTAAGTGAGTGCATTAATGCATGTTCTTCTCCTGCTTGCTGTGTGATACCCTACGCCACCTTGGGACTCTTCAGAAAGTCCCCATCAAGAGGAAGGCCTTCACCAGATGCACCCCCTGGGCCATGGACTTCCCAGCTCCAAAATCCTAAGAACGAAATGACCTAGTTTCAACTACTCTGTTATAAGCAACAGAAAGTGGACTAATGTAGTTGAGTATTTTGTGTCCTAGGCCCACATATTCATTTAAAAATTTAAATTTTATATTTCATGTCAGACAAATAATTCCTTATGCACTGAAAAAAAGAAACTAAAAAATATGTGAGTGTTCATGGGGGAGAGGTGTGAAATTAAATTTTGAGAGCTTACTGTTCAATAGAAACTTTACATATACCATAGCAATTAATTTCACACTAAGTCTACAAGGCATTTAATATCAGCTCTATTTTATAGAAAATGATTCTGATGATCATGGAAGCTGAGTAAGTGTTACATACCACAGAAATGGTAAGTTGCATACCTGATCCCAAAATCTGTACTCTTTTCCTTACAGGTATTAACCAGTCGTGGTGATCACATTTCCAATATTCTCTCAAGTATTTTTGTGATGCTCAGATTTTAACACAAGTTTCTTCAAACATGCCGATGGATACATCTAAACCACTATGTGAAATTAAACATATATTTCCAAGGAGACTCTGTTCTATTTAGATCTACAAATCAGTATGCAATTTTAACCAAATTAAAATATGTTTTCATGAAAGTAGAATAACATTTTAAATCATTTATTAATAATTAATATTTAAATATTTATTTTCTCTCTCTTGGGGATTCTGTTGCTTAGTAAGAGTTCGTTTTTAAAATTTAGATGCTTCTAAGAGAAACGTATGTAAAATTGAAAGTTCCTAAATATCCTTGAGCTCCTCCAATGGGGACAGATGTCACCTAAAGGTTATCAACCCATTTCAGACAGATCACTGGTCATTTCATAAACACAACCACGTATACGCAGCATCACACTCACTCTCATCACAATCGGGAGATTGAAGTGCGACATTTTTATGGCTGCTGCAACTACAATCTTCCTTTTGGTCGCAAATGTTCACTCTGTGTCCCCATATGAAAAATATCCAATTCCTCTCCAAAGCATACCCAAAATACCATATTATCATGTCATCAGGCTTGATCAGGTCTGAGAGCAGTGCCTCTGGATGTAAAGAGCGAAGAAAAACTATCTTCCCCTCTCCCCTTCCATGCATTCAACATGCAGTGGTGGAACAGGGACAGAATAACCACAGTAAACGCTTCCATTGCAAATGGAAGGAAGGGAAGATGAATAGCAGTTATTAGTCTATAGCAGTTCTTAAATCCTGTTGAGCAAATATTGCCCAATTTCTCTACCCTGGTGCTGTAGTTTGGATGTCCTCCAACCTCATTGAAACTTAAATCCCCGCTATAATTGTTCAAAGTGGGAAATCCTATTATGGTAATTGAAAAGTTGGTCCTTGAAGAGGTGATTAGATTGTAGGATTATGCCATAGTGAATGGATTAATAATAGTGGTCAGCGGCGTGATTCTGAGAGCTTTAAAAGAAGAGCCATTTTCTGCCATGTGAGACCCTTAGGTCACTGTCACCACCCCTAAGACTTTCATCTGGACTTTGGGCTTCCCAGCCTCAGAAATTGTAAGCAATAAATTTTGTTTTCTTACAAATTGCCCAGTTCCAGGTATTTTGTTATAAGCAACAGAAACAGACTAATACATCTTGGAATAGGTGATGTTCCTTGATCAGACCTCATTTCAGTTCAGTTCTCTATAGCCCTTGACTCCATTCTCTGGGAATTTCTCCTTTCCATCACTCTCCTTAGCTATGTTTAAAAAGGGCATTGAGCATATTTCTTGGTCAGCTTCCTACAGAAGGCCCTTCTGTGTCTCAAAAATCTCATATTCTTTTATTGGAGGCAAGTGGCACCTTTACCAGTACAAGTCTTTTGAAATGGTGTGAGTTTCTATGTATTTGACTCTAGTTAACTTCATGTGCCAAAAGTCACTTCCAAAATTCTTTAAAAAATAGTCTCTCTTTCCCTAATTACTGGTGGTTTGGATGCCTCAAGATTCCAAGTGCTTATTTCTCTGCATTCCCTAAGCCTTGCCGTTTAGCTTAAAAGATCTACTAGATGCACCTTAATCCCCCCATGGGTTTTAACAGAGTATCCTAGCCAGACTTGATTTAGTCTTTGCCCTGAGGTCACATTTTACTGTATGTAACACTCAGAGTACTTGTCTATTATCTAAGGCTTTTTAAAAAATGTACTGTCAAAGAAAAATTGGACCAAAGTTAAACAGACAAGGAAGACTTTATTCAATACTATTACAACAGGGGAGAAATTAAAGTCAACTCCTTTGAAACAAAAGGCCAGGGTGTTTTTAAGTGCTGAGGTGAGCTAGTGGAAAAGTACTGGAGGAGACAGGTTGGTCAATGGAATACGTCGTCATATTGAGTTGTTCTTAAGTTTACAAATATTTTTCTCTATGATTAGGCCACTTGTGTTTGCTGATTGGTGCCCAATGGAGAAATTAGACTCCTACCCTTCTACAGAGACTAGGAGGTAGAAGTGCTATCATCTCTGACGGTTACGTTTCAAAAGAATGGCTCCCAGATCCTCAAGAAAGACATTTCTAAAACTCACAAGAGGCTGGGAGAATACCTATATCTCAAAGGTGAAGAGAAAGAATTTATACTTAAAGTTTTCTAAAGCAAATGTTCTGTGTAAAGGGAGATCAGGGGCCTATAGTCAGGAGAAAAAAACCTGTCTGAAGTTTAATCAAACTAAGGGAAACATTAAGGCTATCTTGACACAGGTACACCATTGATTAAAGAAAAAGAAAATATTTTTTCAGGCATTCAATTTCTGAAATGTCTGTATTCTCTTTAAGTTTTGTTTTGTTGTTTGTTTTTGGCAAACTTGTCAGTTTTTGTTTTGTTTTATTTTATTTTATTTTTAAATGAGCTCATCAATTTCTTGTAGAACTTTAATAAGAAACCCACTTATACATTTAATGTTCTGCCTCAAAATTGTGTTTTCTCTCTTTAAAGTAACTATAACTAAAATTTTTATTTATTTATTTATTTTTTTTGTGACCGGTAAGGGGATCTGAAGCCTTGGCTTGATGTCGCCCGCACCGCGCTCAGCCAGTGAGCGCACCGGCTATCCCTATATAGGATCCGAACCCGCGGCTGGAGCGCCGCTGCGCTCCCAGCTCCGCACTCTCCCGAGTGAGCCACGGGGTTGGCCCTATAACTAAAATTTTAATGAGTGTCTTGCTGCTATGCAACATGGGCCATTTTTCCAGCTTCCTGTAAGAGTTTCTCTGCTGCCTTCCACTTAATCACAAAGACAATGGTACATATTTTTAATTTTTACAATTGTTTGCTTGTTTTGTTTTGTTTCATTGCATCACCCCATCACCGATTCCCACGTTAGTGAGATTTTGCTACCTTAGAAATCTAACATAAAATCTCAGTGTTATACAACATTAAGCATTTTTCTTGCCCATGGTCTTTAGGTCTCTTGGGTCAGTTCTGTGGGTTTGGCTGAGAGGTTTTAAGATGCCAGAGAACCTTTCTCATGAAAATGGCAGAAGCAAAAGAGAGAAAACCAAACACTGAAGTACATTTTAAGCTTTTGCCATCAATCCATTAATATTTCATTTGCCAAAGTTAATCACATGGACAAGCCTAAAGTTAAGAAGAGAAATACGCTCTATCCACTATGAGTGATGGGAAAAGGAAGTGAATAATGTTTGTGAACATTGAGTTAATTTACCACTACTTTTATTTATTTATTTATTTTTCTAATTCAATTTTTAAACGAGAGAAAATGTATGTTTCACAGGGCCACTCTGGGAATTATACAAAATAGCACAAATGACACATCTAATAAGGACACTGGCATATGTAGAAATTCCTTAAATGTTAGTTTTGTGTGTGTGTGTGTGTGTGTCTGCGTGTGTGTCAAGTTAAGTGTCATTTATTACAAGGAAAAATGGAGACTTTGCATCTTAAATTCTTACATGTAAGAATATTTTTTTCTTTAACTTGTCTCTCTTTTTCCTTTCATATTGTAGTTCACATCAGTGAATTTGTCACAAATATTTTTTAGTCTCCAACTACTGAAGATGAGACTTTTGTGGGTGCAAGTGTCAGGATAGACTTTTTTTTTTTTTTTTTTAAAGATGACCGGTAAGGGGATCTTAACCCTTGGCTTGATGCTGTCAGCACCACACTCAGTCGGTGAGCCAACCGGCCATCCCTATATAGGATCTGAGCCCTTGGCCTTGGTGTTATCAGCACCGCACTCTCCCGAGTGAGCCACAGGCTGGCCCTTTAGGATAGTCTTGTTGAATATTCCCACTAATAATTAATCCGTGGTTCACAGTATTAGAAAGGTTATGGGTCTTCGCTTGGTACAATTTAGTCATTTGAACTTAATCTGCTATGAATTTAGCAGAAGGAAAACTAGAGTAATTTCAGCCTGGCAAGCAGACAGCCAGTTTTCCTCACTTGATATTCCTTCCCTTCCCTTCCTCATTCAATTTGCATCTGCCATCTCACAGGTGTTTTTAGGAATGTTCCTTGGAGGTTTTCAGAATGTGCAGTATTCAGTGTGGCTATTCACCCCACTTAGATATAAAACATTCTAGGATAAAAAGATGAAAATGTATTGGTCCTTTTACAGATGCCTTTGGTCTGCATAAACAGGCTGCGTCTGGCAACAGCAGGCACATTACTCATTGTCATCCAAGAGTGATTTTCTTGAAACAGCAAAGCGTTTATTTGAAATTGAAATTAAAATAAATGTGTTGCATAATCATTTTAGATCCTACTGTCTTAGTTAGTGTTTAAGTATACATAAATTTTTATTTACATGAATATATGTAAAATATATAAAGTGAATATATAAAGCAGTAGCAATGGGTAAATGTATAGGCTTTGGTGTTAGACTAATGGGCTTGAGTTCCAGATGTGTGACTCAGAAAATCATACATTTTGTGTAAATTCCAGGGTTTGTATATGTTAAATGGCACTTTCCTTGCATGATTAATTCAGGATTAAGAGAAATTACCGATATTACATATATCACATTGAGGACCTAAATGAGATAATACATGTAACACGTGACAATTAGCAAGGACTCAAAAAATGTATACCCATGTATGTACTATTGTAAGGGAGGAAAATCATGTGTTCCCTACTCTTCTAAATTCTCAGCTGGGTCCCTATAACAAAAGACAAGTTAACAAGAGAAAAAGAAACAAAAGTTTATTAAAATGTGCATCACATATGAAACATATGGAATAACCAGAAGTGAATAACTTGAAGAGATGGCTTAGAACTCAGGTTTATGTAGCACCTTTAACAAAACCCAATAAATTTGCAGAGAAATAAAAGGAAAGCATTTTTAGGCTTCCAAGGGCTGGGAACTGTAGAAAGGTAAATACATGGGAAACTAATGGTAGATAAAGCCTGAATAGGAAGGTTAGTTATGTAGATTCCTTTGGTGCAGTCCCTAGACTCATAAGGGTCTAAATTTGTCTTCAGTGATTAACTTTTGTCATTCCTAGTAGGGAGAGGAGGAGAAACATCTTTGAAAATTTATGTCCTGCTTTTAGGTAAATAAGAGTAGTACAGGGAGCTTTTGTTGTATCTGCTTCTTCTCAATTCCAGACAGCTCAAACTAATCCTTATGCCAAATTGGCACATTTTGGAATGGCATATTCTGATTCTCTTCACTATATATCTTGCAAATGAATGTGTGTGTGTGTGTGTGTGTGTGTGTGTGTGTGTTTAATAAGGATTAAATATTTTGCATTAAATATTTTGCTGTAACTTTACTAATGTGACAATAACACATACACATTAATATTCTTCAAACAGGTCAAATTTGCAAATCTGGAGACTGAAACAGGCATTGAGAGACTTGTCTGTAAAGGCCCAGATAGTAAATATTTTAGGCTCTGTGAGACATAAAGTCTCTGTCCCAACTTCTCTGCTTTGCTATTGTAACAGCCTAGAAACCATAGACCATATGTAAATGAATAAGTTGTGGCTGTGTTCAAACAAAATTTTATTTATGAACACTCAAATTTAAATTTCATCTAATTTTCACATGCCACAAAATATTAAAGTTCCTTAAAAATACAAAAAACATTCTTAGCTCAATAGCTGTACAAAAATTGGTAGCAGGTCATATTTCACCTGGGGGCTATAGTCTGTTTACTTCTTAATTAAAATATTGTGCCAGTGTTGACATTTTTCTTCTATCTGTTGTTATTTGATTTTGTTTTGTTTTTTGATGCACACTCTTTTCGAAAAAGTTAATTTTTAAAATATCCACCTGGATCACATTACTTGACTCCTGACCACTACAATCTTCAAAGTCAGCAATAGCCAGCAGAGTTTTTCTCATGACTCTATCTCTCTGGTTTTGACTCTTCTGTCTCTCTCATCCCTATTTAAGGATACTTTGTGATTACATTGGGCCCACTGAGACAATCTAGGACAACCTCTTTAAAGTCAACTGATTAGCAACCTTAATTTCATCTGCAATCTTACTTCCTTTATATTTATATTTATATTTATCTTACATCCTTTCTACATGAGTGTCTTTGGGGGCCATTTTTCTGCCTACCACATATGACTTTTAAAAGTAAACAATAACTGCCATCTGAATCTCCAGAGAGTTCATGATGAGATATTGGTTTTGGTTTCATTTGTCTTCAGCATTGATTTATCCATTAAACATCTATTTACTTAATGTCTTCTAAGTGCCTGGCACTGTTTTAGGCATTTAAGATCCAGATCTTGGAAAAACACATGGGAAGAAGGGAGAAAGTGAGGTCATGTGCATCACATTTGTGTGTGTGTGTATAATTTTTTTGTTGTTTAATCAACACATTAAATATTTTGTATCTATTTAAGAGTCAGATAGCAGAGGATTTTTTTAACAAGAATTTGCAAATGATAAAATTATAACATTTAGTGAATTTTTTCTCACTATTTATTGTTTGCAGATCATTAGCTTGTATGACATATTGTCTGTCTACTCCTTTAGAAAAGTCCCCAGAATTTCCTTTTGATTGTAATTCTGAAATATTTTCATCCAATTATTACCAAATTAAATGCCATTTTTTTTTCAATATGTCTCAGTGAAAACTAGAAATATTTTCACCATTGGCTTAAAATTTAGTTAGGGCTTTAAAAGGGCAGAAAATGCACAGATGCACAATAGAAGTTTGAAAAACAAGACCTGACATTTTTGGGATACCCTTAGTGAGTTAAATTCCAAAGGTAGGACTGCTCCATTCTCTTTCATGACTAGTGATTTGGCAGAACTCCCAAGTTTTCTTCATTCTGAGCAATGCTATAACATGATATTATTGACAACTACTCTTCCTGTTTTCTCTTTAAATTGTTTCAAATATTTCAAAGACTGAATTGGATTCTCCACATGGTAATCTCATTGCTTCATACTCTTGCATATCCAAGGACTTAATGCATAGGTAAATAAAGCACAAACATAATGGAAAATGTTGTGTTTGATCTTATAAGCTAGATGTAAAGCAAGACTATAGAAATTTGAGGGAATTGAACAAATTATACGGAAAGTTTTCATTATATTCAAACTGATATTCTTTGTATTTACACTAAAATACACAAAATAAAAGTCAGGCTGAGTATGCTTAAACGTTTTGGCCTTCCTTTGTCTAAACTATTTCATAAAGTCTGGGAATTTGAACACCTAATACCCATAACTTTCTTTATAGTAAATAGAAAAACAAAGTCCAGGGTTGTTCCAAATGGTCACACTTGCAAGAAATAGCTTTTATTTTTGCTCCAAATAGGAAATTTTATTAGCTGACACTCATGCTACTTACATGACTTGGTAGTGGATTCTGGTATAGGAAGTATGCTATGATTCTGTTTTCAAAATTAACATTTTGACATTTGTATCTGTGATAATCATAAAGTTGATATCTTATGGTTTGCAAATGTTAGAATATCAAAGTGTGTATTTAAAAAAATGGTTTTTGCACAGTTGAAGTCTGTGGTGGGTGTGTGAGTATTACTGACTTTTGTCAGTGATGGTCAAGTTTTATGCAAGGGAAGTGTGCCTAATGCTTGGTGGTCATCTTCACATGTACAATAAGGAATTGGCACAGGGCAGGAGACTTGCTGAGAGACATAGGACTCAAGGGAATCAGTTATAGGGGACAACTATTACAGAATTCTAGAGTGGATATTCTATTGTAAGGATGAGAGAACACTATATGACTAATCTTCACCAAAGTGAAACAGAGACCATAATGTTTAGGGCTTGTTTTTGTTATGCCCACGAACGATAAACAAGTAAGAATGCTTTAGGACAATCTACCAACATCAAATAAAAAGCAGAAGTGTGAAATGTAGTTCCTAAAACAATAGTCTAGGAATTATACTCATTTTTTACCCTCTCATCCCAGGTGATCTCATTCAGTACCATGGCTCTCAATATTTTTTGTGCTCTTTTAACTCCCTGGCATGATCTTCCACCATGAGCATCAGGCTGGTTATGCAAGTTGGATGTTTAAAATGCTTCTTAAGTTTAGCATGTTCAAAGCTGTATGATTCCTTTCCCCCACTCCTGTCACCAGCTCTACATTACTCCTTCTTTGTCATTTTTTACAGTCATAGTAAATTGCACAACGAGGCACACACTCTTCAAGCCAGAACATTGCAGTCACCTTTATCCTTTCCTCTTCCTCAGGTATGACAATAATATTTGTCTTATTTCTAATTTATTCTTTTTTGCCTAGTTGAGACCAGCATCAACTCTTATCTGACTATTAAAATCCTACTAACTGTTCTCTTTACTTTTCCCCTTGCTTCTCTCAAGTTTATTCTCTACACAGTAGCCAGAATGGTTTTAAAAATAAAACAAACAAAAAAACAAACAAGCAAACAAAACATGAATTTTATTATGCCACTATACTGCTAAAATTATTTTCTTATTTCAATCAGAATATTAAAAAATCTTTTTTTTCTGCATTTTCCACTGGAACAAAACTAATTGTTGGGAAATGGTTACCATCCGACTATCTGGGGATAAAAATCTGTTTTGTCATGCTTAATTTACCAATTTCCTTTGTATCAAAACTCCCACCAATTTCTAGCAAACCAACGTGATGCCACTGACCAGGAAACTAGAAGGTGTAAGGGCCAAGGTAAAACTTCCCCTTCTTCCTCTGAAGGTTTGCTAATACTCAACTGACACAATGCAGATTAGTCAGAGAAAGGGCATAATAAATTTATCTGATCATGGTTTTATGTGATATGAGAGCATTCAGATTGAAGATCCAAAGATTTAGGGAAAACTGTACATTTTTACGCTTTGATTCTATGAAGTAGGCACCATCATGTAGAAATGTTATTGAATAAAAAAAAGTTTGGTATAACGCTGATAGACTGAGTGGGAAAACTCAGTAAGGCCTGTTCAGGTTTTTGGCCTCTCTGTGTAGCATTCTTTCCTCCTGGGTATGGGGCAGGACCTTTCTGAAATGGAGGTCTTACGACCTAACATCCGACAAGGTGGGCCAGAGAATTTCTTTATAGCCAGCTCCAAGACAGAAAGGCAGAGGACCGTGAGAGTATATTTTTAGTCTTTATGGCTGGCTTTGGGAGAAAAGGGGTTCTGGTTTCTATGACCCACATTGAAGAAGAGGGATTCTAGCTTCTATGGCTGGCCTCAGGGGAGAATGAGGCTGAGACACAGGAAGGCAGGAAAGGTCAGAGAGAAACTTTGCTTTTGAGGCTGCTTCTGAGGCCTTTGGAGTATTGCTTTCTGAGCCCCAACAAAGATGTGCAGTAGCACACTATTATATTGCATTTCCACCCTACAGATACAATAGATGTAAAATATCTATTGTAATAATAGGAAATTATAGCAAAATAGTTTACAAAGTGGTACATTTTGCATACTGATTACCTTTGTTTGCAATTAGATTTATTTAATGGTAAATGTAAATAATTCGACTAATTTAACTTTTCACGATGATCCTGTTTAAAAATCAGCTCACGAATTTCCTGAAAAACTAACACTCTGCTCTCACAAAACCAGTGTGAGCAGCTCCGTCATACCACTGAATGAAATCCAGGATCTTTTCTCTCGCTAACAAAGTCCTTCACAACCCGACTGCTACTCTACTCTCTGGGAGCATCTTAAGGTTTTGAATCCCTCTTCTCTCTCTATCTCTCTGCAGCTGGAGCACAACAACCTCTTTGACTTCCTGGAAATTTTATATCCAAGGGGACTTGGGTAGATGCTTTTTATGTTAAAACTAAAAAGGATTTACTGTACATAATTAATCCATTGATTTTTACCTAAAATGTGTGTGTGTGCATAAACATGGATACATACACACACACACACACACACACACATGCATATATATGTAGGTACTTCAAAAACTTTGTGAAAAAATGGAATTAAGAGATAATATGATTCTTTCCACAAACTTTTTCAAGACCGTGTGTGTGTGTGTGTGTGTGTGTGTGTGTGTGTGTGTGTGTTATATCATCATTTATCACTAGGATCAAAACACCAAATACATGAAATTGCAAATCCACGTATTTTTATTTTACTGTAAGAACCTCAACAATCCACAAATTCACACAGTGTAACAAATGTCTAAAAAAGTGATCTATTTTATTTACTTGACCTGAATTTATTTCATCTGAATCTTCCTATTTAATATTAATATTAACATTAGTTGTTTTCTACCATTTTTCTCAAGTCCTTGATGTGAACATGAAATTTTTTCCTTCTTGAATTTTGAATAAAGTTATTTCGTGGTAAATGTCTGAAATTTTTATTAAGATTAAAAATGATTTCTTTGATTTTCTTGCAGTAGGAAATCTATTCTATAGAGCACACTATGTTACACTGCCTTTCCAAGGTTATTCACCCTTCCTGAGAGAAGGCTGCAACCAATGACTAGTCTACACTGAGGGACAAAGGCCCTTCTCCTTGGCCTCGGTTTGGGAACCATCTCAACCATATCGCAGTTCAACTTCTGCCTTTGCCTAATCTTGGATTATGTTTCTGTGAGCACTTTCCTGTTTTTTAGAAACATTGCTACCTCAGAGTTTTTTTCTCAGGGAATTTGACCTAAGAAATGGGTAAAATAGATTATTAATTTCCTTTACCAACACTCCACAAACAAAACAAAGTAGGTTTATTTGGATAACTTAGAGAAAATCTTTACTACCTACACACCTCCCTCTCCAGCAACCTCCCCCACCCCAGACTTCTTCAAGAATGATTCTTCCAGCATACCATATCACTCTTTATTTGTCAAATTCAACATTTCCATGGATATAATCCAGAAGTCTTTATAGCAAATCTTGTTTTTATCTGACACTTAACATCTTACCAGCACTTCTGCTTTCTTTCCTCCTAATCTGGCATTCTGGATGGAAAACCTAGATGGAATCCCTAAAATACCTTTAACTTGATAGGTGTTTATTATTCTATACTTACAATCTCTCTTATGCCTCATCCTGGCCCTCTCTGATTTTATAATCTCCTACTATATATATGTTAACTTTAAATGGGCTAGTACTTTCTGTAGATGATACTTACAAATTTAAATAAGATAATTAGATAAAGCTTTTTGGAATCCCCCACTATATATTACTTTAAATGGACTAGTACCTTCTGTATAAGATAATTATAAATTTAAATGAGAAAATTAGAACACCAGCCACAGCTGTTCTGGAATATATTAGGTATTCAATAAGAAATACTTCATTATTAGTAGAAACTTCAACTTCGCCATATAATGTCATTTATAAGTGGCTCATAAATAAGCAACCAAAATTTGACGATAAAGCAATAAACATGGGAAAATAAGAGAGAAATTTTCAATATCAGAATATTCTAACTGAAGCCTATTTTTCTTTGGAAAATATTTTAGATCAAGAGATTCATTCCTAACACGAATCAAAGTAAGTTCAGGAAAATGGATAACTTTAGGGTGTATTCAGAAAGTGATTAGGTCTATAATTATAAAGGGTTGGAGGGAACCCTTTATTAAATTGGAAAGAAACTCTACAATAATTGTTTAAGGTACATCAAATCGAATTTTCATTCAAGTACAGAGGCTCTTCAACTTACAATGGGGTTTCCTGATAAACCAATCCTACAATGAAAATATCAGAAGTTGAAAATGCATTATCTAACCTACCAAACATCATAGCTTAACCTAACCTACCTTAAATTTGCTTAGAACATTTACATTAGCTTACAATTGGGCAAAATCATCTAACACAAAGCCTATTTTGTAGTAAAGTATTGACTACCTCATGTAGTTTGTTGACTGCTATACTGAAAGTAAAAACAGAATGATTGTATGAGTACTTGAAGTATAGTTTCTGTCAAATGTGTATGTTATTACACCACCATAAAGTCTCAAAATCATAAGTCGAACCATCGTTAAGTTGGTGACCTTCTGTACATACTTAATATTAGAGATGGCAAAACTCCTCCAGGTTTCAGCTTCTAACTTCAAATTGGTTCACTACGCTCTTCATGAAGACCTGTTGGCTATTCTGTGGTTGCTCTGGTTTGAAGTCAGCCAAATGTCACCCTGTTGCTTCTTTCTTTTTAATACCGTGGTATATTCAGGTTTGTAGCTGTTGAAACTTTTTTTCCACCCACTTTTATTTCCGAGTTCCTGGGTATATCTTGTTGCCCAATTTTGTTACAAATGTTGTTATGTGGTTCTTGTTGTTTACTAAGGCAATATGTTGAGCATTTTGACCTGGTTGATATAAAGGTTCACTGGATATCCATGTGTTTTTTGTTCTTGCCATTTAGTTATTCTGTCTATTTTTATGTTGGCATTCAGATAGACTGGAATAGTATACTGTTGCTGCTGCCTCTATTTTCTGAGAATTTTGGGAATAGTATTTAGAAACCAAGAACTGAACACAAGGTATATTCCTTGCTACTGGGATATCTTGCTTCTAGGCCCTTCCTGGTATTAGATACAGAAACACACACACACACACACACACACACACACACACACACACACACTCATTTGTATCTTTTCCCACATTAAGAACCTCAGTTCCTAACAATATCGATGTATGTATCCACATTTACTCAGTCTTATAATACATAAAAATTAGTGTTGGAATTGTTATACCCACTATATTCATAGCTTTCAGATATTATGGAAATTAACTTTCATAGGTTCCAAAAATATTTATTGAGAATCAATTATGTTTCAGGAAACATCCTAGGCCTTTTAAAATATTTTTCTCTCCTACAAAATACATAATCACCTTGAATCTTGCAGAGTCCACATTATTTTCCCAAGTTTTCAGATGAATTGAGTCCCAGGGAGTCTAAGAAACACTCAAATGTACACAATAGAAAAGTGCTGATACAAGATTCAAACTTAAGTCTTGCTAATTCTAATTTCTTTTCCTTTTTTGGTAATCTTTACTTCCACTCCTATCTAGTTAAGGGTACTATTGATTACAATTTTTAAAAAAATGTACAAAATCACAAAACTTATTAAACGTCATTAATTGAGTAGGTATCTGTGTACTGATCGTATTTATTTTATAGAGAAGAATGCCACAGAATGGTAAGGTTGCATAGGCCACAGCAACAGCCCCAATTTTGTGGATCATAAAGACAGTTGGGTTTCAAAAGTTGAGAGTATCTAGCACTTGTAAAAACAAATATTAATAAAAAGTTAATTCTGGTCTTTCTATTTCTAATCAGCAATTTGTAACTTTTTAAAATTTTAGTTTAATATATGCTTCAGAAATTTGGCACTACAATATGACACAAACACCTTTAAAACAGATTATCTTTTTGGGTTTAAAGATGAAACAAGTGTAAATATTTAATATACCTTTGAGTAGCTTTTATGTCATGGTTGTCATCCAAGTATGTACATAATAAAAAATTAAGAAATCCTGCTGAGATGCAATAAACAGAATGTGCAATGAAAGAAGTAAGTATGGAAGAATATTAACAAGTCAAAGACAAACATATTTTCAGTTTTAAAATGATTGTGAAGGTCAATGAGTTTGAAACTGTAGCTTCTCTCTTATCACTGTTTTTTTAATCTAAAGGCCATAATCTATGTGTCTTCAATTTAATTAACTAAATGGTTCTTTTGCTGTGTGTATTGTTTTTCCTCACAAAGATTACAAAATAGATGTTTTAATTAGACCCAAATAATAAAATCAAATTTTTAGATATATGACCCACGCAATATTAATGGGTAAAGGAAGAAAGTAAGAAAGTAATGCTAATGATATGTTGGGTTTATTATATATGCATTATATTATTTTATTTTTCCAACAAAACTGAAAGGAACTGCTACTTAATTACCAACCTTATTTCCTCTTTTTTTCTAGACATTCAGCTAGTCCACATTTTGCAGCCTCTCTTGGCATTAGGATTGGTGATGTAGCCTAGTAAGGAGCAAAAGGATTGTGAATCTCTACTAAGCCTGACTCATAAGAACCTCATAAGCTGACTGCCATGTTTTTTCCCCTAGGCCTCCTTGATGTCGTTAAGAAAACAACCTTGGAAGTCATGCAAGCACAGCGCCATCAGGGAGAGTCCAGATTCCTCATCTTAGCAGAGAATAACTCACCACCAGTTTGAACTTGATATTGTATGAAAAATCAGTATCTATGCTACTAAGCCTCTAAAATTTGGGAACTTAATTATTATAGCAGCTAGTGTCACCCTAACAGTATTATCATTCCCTTTTTAACAGCTACGGGAAATTGAAAACCAGATTATAGATAATTTTCTTGCCCTGGTAGATTCAATGAGATTTTCTTCCTGGACTAAGGAGTCCTTCTTTTCTAGTCATCATTCTGGGTAAAGTGAGGCATTAACTTATAAGACACTTTTTGTTGAACAGTCACTTTAAGATTCTGTGTGTTTGCATGTGTGTGTATATATATTGTGTGGTTATTTATTTTGGTCAGTGTAGATGTACACAAATCATAACACGTATTGTCATTATCTGTATGCTAATACATTTCTTTGCATATATTTACTTGCTTTTTTGATTTTATCAGGGCTAGTCCACTATGTGAGTTTTGCCCTTTCACCTCTATCAAAAGACTCTCTGATTATATAAAGTTTTATTTCCTCCCACATCCTGATTCTCTATCTACCATTTTCAATTCTCTTTAATAATCTCCAGTAGCCATTGCTCACAGATTATGAAGTTTTCATGAGTGAAAGGAATTAAAAGGCTTCAAGCCATTCCTGGCGTAGGTTTTATAGTGAGGATTCTGGTAATGAAGGGACAAAAACCAAGTTAGTGCACTTGGCTACGGAGGCTGACAGTTTTATTTCTCATTGTTAGACTAATAAATTGAAAACAATTGTAGGAAGTATATAGAAGAAAATGTCTTCACAAAATTATACAACTTCACAATAATTTAGCATGGGTGCACAATGAAACAACACATCCTCAATTTGTTTATTGATAAACTTTGCCCCATCAGCATTTTTCTCTATCCTTTATTCCATCAGTGGCACAGCTACTTCCTGACTTAGAAAACCATAATGGATCCCTATATCATACAGAGTTCAGAGGACTTATTCATTTTTCCTGCAAAAGTTAAATAAAGTGCAAAACTTTCAGCCCATCAATCCTTTAGCAAGCTGTCCAAGGTGACATTTCATTAGCACATTTTGTCAGTGGATAAATCGTACAGCATGCTCTGAAGGGAAGGTAGAAAACATCTAGTCCTTTTTCATTAGATGCATCTGAACTTGAACCACTGGAGATTACATACAAAAAGCACATGAGACAGAAGAAGCGCTATCCTGTCTATAAACTGCATTAATCATTCATTCCCTTCAGAGTGTCTTAAGTCTGTGCCATGTCTCCAGTTAAGCCGCAAACTGGCTATTCAATTTTGAGTTGCATGACAGATACATTTCGAGGAAAATCAGAGACATAACGACTCCTGCCAGGCTTGATAAAGTCCTCATTCATCAATTAAGAGGTACCAATAAGCTAAGACGGGTATGGAAAAATAAGGGAAATTGCACAATAACACTTGCTGATTTTCTCTACTCTTTCTAGTTTCATTGAATTCCTGGGAATAGATATTACAAAGGCTTATTGAAAAGCCTGGATGCAGAGGGAGCCCTATCATCTGAGGAATGAGGGTTCACTTCTTACTTTGCGGGCTCTTTCTGGAATCTGGAATCAGCTGGTATGAAAAAGTTTTTTGGGCACCTTCTTAATTCTCAGTTGAAGAGGTTTTAATTCATTTAGTAAAGTTTCTCTCTCTCTCTCTCCCTCTATTTTGTTTGAACATAAAAGTCTGTGGAAATAGAGTTTACACCCTAGTCTTATGTTTTCAATTTTCTTGGATTGAATCAGAGTGCTAGGAATGTTTCCCAGTTTTAAATAGCCGCAGTGTCAAAATGTTTCAGAAACATATGTTTAAATGTAAATTTTTGTCCTGTAATACTACCTAGTGTGTATTTCAAACTAAGAACTTTTTTTGCACTTATAAAATGGAAAGAGTATATTTTTATAAAACATAGAGCATTTCTATTAGGCAGATTATCAGAATAAAGGAAAACTGCCTGTAAATGTAAGTTGTGATTAAACATAACAGTAAACACAGTATCTGGTCAATTTCTAAGTGTATTGTGAAAAACAGCCAGTACCTCTAAAGAGTATCTAAAATCACTGAGGTCAGAATTTTTAGAAAACACTCAATCAATAAAAACTTTGAGAAAAGGAAATATAATTCACATTGCTTATATATGGACCCATAGAGCTAATCAATCAACAGATATATCCAAGATCTCATTGTGCCAAAGTCAACATTTGGCAATGTTGTGTAATTGCATCATGATTCAACTTTATTTCAAATTACTTCAAAGTGCTTTGTTTTCAACAAACTAATGGTTTTCAAACTGTGCTACTGAGAGCATCATGTGGCTACCCCTCAGGTGTTTCTGGAATAGGGTAGGCAAGGGGGATGGGCAGGTGTTTGTAGGAAGCCCTCCAACATCAACTAAAGCAACTGTACGTTTGTGTGTCCTATGTATAGGACTTCATAGTAAAATTACTTTTGAAAAAAATTCTGCAGTGAAGAATCATTACAAAACCACTGTAATAATTAAAATTGAGAATATCTTTTTTTCTACCACTCTCACAAAATTTATTTGAAAAACACAACCACAAATTTCCATATCTGAATCTAAGCCAACCTCTGGCTCAGAAAACTTGGATGAAATATTTTTATTGCATTAATGGAACTACTGAAATTGGTTTGATGATCAGCAGCATAGCCAACACCAACCCATTTATTAAAGTGATTAATCATGGTTTGCTATTCAGCAGACTCTTCAAATGTGTTTTTTTCTTTTTCCTTGGCATTTTGTCTTATTAAATATAACTTAAAAGAAGTATCAGAAATCTTTTTTTTGTTGTTGGAGTAAGTAAATATTTACTCATCTTGATCTCAGTTAAGGCTTCCTGGGTCTTATTACTTAAATTTATTTGGTGCTTTTTACTTCCTATAAAGCGTGTTTGTGGCAATTTCATTTGATTTCTGTGTGAATTTGGCAAAACCTAGTCAAGCTATAAAGTATCATTGCCCAATTTTATCTGGTCAGTGAAATGGAAGAGCTAGAACTTGATCTGGGCCATCTGCCTTTCAGACCTTGGGCTTTCGTCACATACCCTTCCCATTCCTAAATGGTTCTAGCTCTAGAAGAAGACATAAATGTGTATATATCATAGCCATACAGGTATGGACTGAAGAGAGTGGTATAATAGTGGCCTCAAAAGTAAGCCTAGGAAGCTTTAGGTATACCCATTCCCAAACAATTTTTAGCCAACTTTGTAAAGTCACTTATAATAAAATTAATAATAACAATAACAACCTTTGATATGGACAATTTACATTTTTTATGGCTTGTGCAAATAGAAGCATCTTTACTTGATACTCTAAGCAAAAACAGTCTGAAAACAAAATGTTCATTAAATATTGTAAGTAGATTTGGCTTGCAACTCTTTAGAATATTCCCATGCTTTTAGCCAGACTGCTGCTTTGGCTTATTTATTTATAATTGCTAGAAATTAATTTGATGGGAATTATTAGAAAAGAAAAAAGCCTTATATAAATTTGAGGGAAGGTTATTTGCACTGGTGAAGATATTCAGAGTTTACTATTATTGTTACTTTGAGTGGAAGCATAAATATCCAATGGAGTCAGTTTGGATAGTGTCAGAGTTAGGGCAGTTGTGTTAGAGTTGCCTGCAACTAGATGTCTTGGGTTGGGGGGAGGGATCAGTTTCTTCTTGCTGTTTTAGATGCCTCAGGTCACTTTAAGGTTGCTTTAGGAAAGATACCTAAGGTCTATCGTAAGTATTTGTCCTTATTAATAAATAAATTGGATGTCTGCACAACAGATGGTATACCTATAATAACCACAGTGGACTATGAAGATTATTAGACAGAAAATCAGGACCTCTAACCCCTGTTCAGTGGTAGATTTTGACTAACTGGATCTTGGGTCGATTATTTCACATCTTTGGGCCTCAGTTTCTTCACTTATAACATGAGTTAGTTGTACTCAGTGGCATCTAAGTTCACTAAAATGTTAGAAATCCTGCATAAATAAATTCAGAAATTATGCAAAACTACAAATCCCACATTTCTTCTCTCTACAATCAATTCATTACATTTTCTTTGATTTTGTTATGCCAGTCTGCATATGGGCAAAATGATTATAAGAGCATAAACAAACACATACCCTGCCTCTTGCCACATTGCAAAGGTCATCTCAAGGCATAAGTACCAAGGTGAGCAGTAAATTAATTATAAAGAAACATCCTGAGTGAGGGGATTGAGGAAATGTAGAAACTGATGAGGGGTAGGATTTTTGTGTGAAAACCTTGGTTTATTTAAAAAACATTTGATAAAGCTACTCTCTTCTTTTTGTTGGGTATTCCCCCAAATCACAGCCCAGATGTCAGCAGTAAAAAGGCTCCCTAATATGTGGTTTAGGAGATCAGTATAATTGAAACATGCCCAGTGATTAAGATACCGAGTTGTATCCTTAGGGAGGTAATATTTTTAAGTTCCTACTTTGAGAAAAGTCTGTTTTACTACTTGATGTTAAGTTCAGCTACTTAAACAAATATTTTGACTTTCACTTAAATAACAAAAAGATTAAGGAATATGCTAAACAAACATCTTCTACCCCCTCCCCCTTTTCTAAGACTTGAATTTAAACCATGCTATAATATTGCACAAGATAAACTCACCTACCGCAACTTGATGTCAGCATAGACTAATGTGGAAAAACCATCTGGTTGAAAAATACAGCTCTTAGTTGCTAACACTGCAAACTAAAAGTAAGTAATGGCATGTTAATTAAACTATTTTATTACGAGTAACAAAACCAACTTTGATCAAGCCAAACAGAATATCATTATAGGAGGATATGTTTCACCACTGAAACTAAGGGCAGGAATAGACTTGTTCTCAAGGTGGGACTAAAATCAGAAACTGAGATGCCTTAAGGATCTGAAGAAATAATTCTAGTTTCTCTCTCCTCCTGACGTTTTCTGTCCATATGACCTTCCTTACTTTGGACACCGGCTTGTTATGTTCTGCATATTGTCAACATTCTCCACATGGCAACACTCTGCTGCTCCGCAATTTCAAGTGTCTACATTAAAATTCCAGGTACACACACAGACACTCTAGTTAGCTCTTTGTCTCAATTTCAAATTCCCAGAAGAGAATGATTAGTTCCGTTTGAAGTCCAGGTGTGGCATCCAGTCAGCTAAGGCTCATGGAGCCATGGGGATCACTTGTGTAATCCCTAACATGGTCGCCAGGAGTTCACTCCTTCAGCTCTGTGTGTGTGTGTGTGTGTGTGTGTGTGTGTGTAGGGTTGGATTTGAGGACAGAAAGCAGCAGTAGGAGAAAGAGATATGGCCCCTGGCCAGGTTAACTGACCAATTGTCTAACAATACTGCAAACAGCAAAGCCTCCTTGATGATTTACATTGGCATAAGCTTGCTCCATCTTTCCTACCATTCACATTTCCCAGTGTGCTGGCATTGTGGTAGTGATGCAGAAAAGTATTTGTCTGATTTGAACACAGAATAGTGAGGAGTCACATTTATAATGAGAAAATCACAGCAAAGTGGTTTAAACATTTTGATACAATTAACCAGTGACTGTGACGCCTGTGGAGAACTGACTGAAACTGGGAAGTAAAAACAAGGTTTTCAGAGTGTTGACCCCTGAGCCTTCCTTGAGCTGCAAATACAACATGGTAAAGAAGACCCAGTTGTTGGGAATTAAATAATTAGCCCAGCATTCCTTTCAACTGGATAGACTTTAATAAAAAACTAATGTTTGCACTTTAGTAAATCCATGGTAACCACCGACCTAGCACAATTCTTATTGTGGAGTTAAGGGATTGCCGTAGGTAACTAAAACTACCACTGACTGCTCATATATTGATGGAATTAATGTCTTACTCTGTAAACCTGGCTCATAATTCTTTCAGTTTATTTTTACTGCATAATTATACTTGCTTATACATATTGTAATAAAATTGTGGCAACTGCAGATGCCATTCTTTTGCAATTATTTATTTATTTATTTATTTTTTTGCTTCAATCAGGTTATTATGTCTGAGGTTTGGAAAGATTTATTATAATTGTAAATATGAATAAGCTACAGTGGAGTTTTATGGAAGTATCTGTATTTTCACGATAATTTACTTTAAGAACACATCTCACTAAAATATAACAATAAAAAGTGTAGTAAAACATAGTTCTAGTGTTCTTCATTTGCTTCAGAATAGATACATTACATGTCATATGTACATGATGTAAACAGAGGCTTCATTTCCAATTTTCTAGACTCACCAAATGAGAAGTCTGTGTTAAAGGTAAGGCTTAACCTTAAAGTGGACCTTACTCAAAATGTTAATGAGCCACAGAGACAAGTGTTAGTGAAAAATGTTAAAAGAGCAAGAAAGAATTACTCATCTTTCATCTCATACATGCATATTGAGAGCTCTTATGTGTCTAACACTATGGGTGCACGGCAGTCCTTTCTACCATTGAATAGCTCTAATTACTAATGTTTGTCCTTTATTCTGCTATCCTAAAATATGTATTCACTATTTAATGAGTGTCTTAGTTTGTTCTTGCTGCCATAAAAAATACCACAGATTGGGTAATTTATAAATAATAGAAATTTATTTCTTACAGTTTGAAGGCTGGGAGGTCCAAGATCAAGGCATTGGCCGATTTGGTATCTATTGCAAGGTGCTTTCTGCTTCCAAGATGGCATGTTTTTGCTGAATTCTCTCATGGTGGAAGGGGAAAAAAGGGCAAAAGGGACTAGGGAGCTCCCTTCAACCTTTTTTATAAGAGCAGGAATCCTATCATGAGGGTGGAGTGCTTTTCCCCAAAGACTCCACATATTAATACTATCTCACATTGGGTGTTAGGTTCCAACACAAATTTTGGAGGGACACATATATATGCAAACCATAGAATATATCTGGCCCCCCAATTTTATGTTCTTAGATACAAAATACATTCATGCCATCCCAATAGCCTCCAAAGTTATGATTTATTTCAGCATTAATTGAAAAGGCCAGATTTTCATCTAAATATCACCCAAATCAGATATGGGTAAAACTCAAAGGTGTATTTCATCCTGAGGCAAACTCTGCTCCAGCTGTGAGCCTATCAAACCAAATAAGCTATGTGCTTCCAAAATACAATGGTAGAACAGGCATAGAATAGACATTTCCATTCCAAAAGGGACAAATAGGAAAAAAAAGAAAGGGATAACGGGTCTCAAGAATGTCTAAAACTCAATGAGGCACACAAAATTAAATCTTGAGGCTTGAGAATAATCTTTGACTTCATGTTCTGCCTTCCAAACACACTGGGGAGAGGGTTGGACCTCCAAGGCCCCAGGCTACCCTGGCTCCATGGCTTTTCTTGGTACTGCCTATATAGCAGGTCTTACATATTGGATGCCTGCAGCTCTCCCTGGCTGGAAATGCATTCTGGTGGCTCTGCTGTTATGGGGTCTCTTGGGTGACTTTGCTCCCACAGCTGCCCTAGGCATTGCCCTCATAGGAAATCTCTGAAGTGGCCCTTCCCCTATGGAAGTTCTCTGCCTCGGCTCTGAGGCTCTCTGAGACATTATTTGAAATCTAGGTGAAGGTAGTTATGCTTCCATAGCTCGTGCACTCTGAACACCTACAAGTCTGCACCATGTGGATGCTGACAAGGTTCACCACTTGTGCACTTTGGAGGGGTAGCCACTGCAGCCAGCACCATACCTGGGTTCACTGTAACCACACCTGGGGTGGCCAAGGAATGCTGTACCAGAATGCATGGATCAGAAACTTGAGGTGGCCCTGGGCAGTGAGCCTCGAGTTACCATGGGAGCCCTGGGCCCTTCTTTTGAAACACATCTATGCTCAAGGCCCTGGAACTCTGAGCCTGTGATGAGAGTGGCAGTTCTGAAGATCTCTGAAATGCCTCGGAGGTTATGCTTTCATCGTCTTCATGAGTAGCATCTGGCTTCCTTCTACACATACTGGTCTCCTCTGCAAATTATTACTTAACCATACATTTGTGGTTCTCTCCCGAACACATTTCTCATTTTCTACATGCTAAAATTTTCCAACTCTTCATGTTCTGGTTTTGTTTTAACTGTAAATTCCATTTTTAATTAGTTTATATCTTCTCACATTTCACTATAAAAGTACTCCAAAAATATTTTTATTATCTTTCAATTTTATTTTTTCACAAAATTTTGAAGTACCTTTGTATAAGCAGTTAGGAAAAGCTATGTTATACCTTCTACATTTTTCTTAGAGATTTCTTCCACCAAATATCCTATTTCATCACTCAAAAGTTCTACCTTTCAAAAAGCATTAGGACTTAAATACAGTTTAGCCAAGTTCCTTGCCACTTTATAACTAGAACGGACTTTTCTCTAGTTTCAAATACCATGTGTCTTATTTCTGTTTGAGATTTTATCAGAATAATGTTTACTGTTCATATTTCTACCAGCGTTCTGATCACGATGACTTAAGTGATCTTTAAGAAGATTGAGGATTTCTCTACAGCTCTCCTCTTATTCTGAGTCTTCACCACAATAGCTCTTTAAGGTCCAGCTTTTATTTATTACCCAGTTTTAAAGCTGCTTTCACGTTTTTAGGTATCTATTATAGAAGCACCCCACTTTTCAGTACCAATTTCTGTTTAGTGTGTTTGGGCTGCTATAACAAAATACTACAAGCTGGATAATTCATAAATAATATAGATTTATTCTCACAGTTCCGGAGGCTGGGAATTCCAAGATCACAGCCCTAGCAGATTCAGCGCTTGGTGCGTCTTCTTACAGCATCATTATATAGTGAAAAAGGTGGAAGGGCAAAAGGGACTAGGGCCCACCCTTCAACTGCTTTTGTAAGAGCAATAATCCCATTCATGAAGGTGAAGTGCTCATAACTTAATCACTTCCCAAAAGGCCCCATCTCTTAATACTACCACCTTGGGTGTTTGGCTCCAACCTATGAATTTTGGAGGAACACATACAATCAAACCATAGCAAGGAATTTCACAAACAATGCGTAAACACTCCTAGAAGCATGTAGCAGAGTAGCAGAAGATGTCCAATGTCAAAGGATAAAAATGGTACACAATCCTGAAACTTGCATTCTACTTGAAGATTTGGTGAGAAGAGAGTAAAGTAATTTAACTAGTAAGTAAAAACAAAACATCACTGTTTATATACTGTATTGGTCCATTTTTGTTGCTTATAACAAAATACCTGAAACTGGGTAATTCATAAGAAAAGGAAATTTATTGCTCACAGTTTTGGAGGCTGGGAAGTCCAAAGTTCAGGGAACTCATCTGTGGTGTTAACAGTGACCCAATGGTCTCACATGGCAGAAATGGGGAACAGAGAGAGAGAGAGAGAGAGAGAGAGAGCTCTCATGTGCTCTTCTTTTAATGCTCTCAAAACCACACCAGTGACCATCATTTTTAATCCGTTCACTACAGCATGGTCTTACAATTTAATCACCCCTTCAAGGCCCCACCTTTTGATTACCGTAATAAGATTTACCATCCTCTTAACATTTTCACTGTGGGGTTCAAATTTTAGGGGGACACTCAATCCAAGGTAATTACAAATAGAAACTAATATTGGATAGAAAGAAAATTGTATTACAATAAAAATTATTGTAATACCACTTAATGTAGAACTTAATGTAGAATTAAGTGAACTTAATGTAGAATTTCAAACTCTCTAGGAGTATTTATTTACTGTCTTCTGATTTTTATGTAAATTTTACCATAATTCTTTGAGAGGTTCTGTTTGTAGTATCCACTTTATCTTACATTGGTTCACATGTTCATGTTCCTGAAAATGATACAGTGGGGAAAATTCAAACAAATAAATAATTACTATCCATCAATGTTTTTCAGTTTACTATGTATTTATTTGAATGCTTACTTCATGCTTGTCTGTGTGCTCAGGTTAAAACATATATCCTGTTCATAAAATGTTTTAGTTATCTTTCGAAATACATGCCAAGCTGGACTCAGGTAAGCTGGATTAAACCCATGTCAAATATAAACAAAGCTGGATGCTAAAGTGGTAAGGGCAGATTTTAATCAGTAATATACTATTTGAATAGGGAACAGCGTCCAATGTGCTCTGAACTCAACTTTGATTTTCACAGAGGTGTCTGTCTGGCCATTTTAAAGGGAGAATGAGGAGTAGGGAGGGAGCTTAGTAGAGTCAGGGAAGTGAAAAATTACAAAATTCAGGAGGAGGGCAGGGTTGGTCCACTGGGTTTGCTAACTGGTATTTACTGAAGTTAAGCTCGAATGTTCCCACAGGTAGGGACCTATCTTTAGATTTTGACGGGAACAAATAGTAAACTCTTTTGACAGCCTTAAGTTTTTTTTCAGGCAGGCAATTCAATGGGGTTAGGGTTATTGTGTGGATGTGGTCATGAGCTGTTCGAAGTTTTGCTAATGCTTTCTTCAAGTCTTTTTAGGACAAGGTTGAAGCCTAGTTGAGAAAGGGCTCAGAAGATCCTGGCTAGAGTTTGGTCAATGAGAAAATATTTGTTATACATTAGACAGGATTCTACAAGTATTTTTAATTAATGACCCCAGAACAAATTCTATCACCATTTTCTTGATTATTCTCTAAGCTTTCTTCTAGAATCTCAAAATTTTTTGAAGGGCATCTTCAGTTTCCCATATTAAAATATCTCCCATTAAGAACATATCCAATATTTAATTTTTCACAGTCACCATTTTAACAGCTTGTGAAATCCCATCAACATTCTCCAAAGGCCTAAGATCCATAGGAAGAGAAAAGGATGAAGGAGTTGTTTATTTTTAAATCACCATTTAGCCTATACACTGGGGAAGAGACTGACTCTTTAGCAAATGGTGCTGGGAGAACTAGATATCAATATTCAGGAGAATGAAACTAGACCCATACCTTTCACCATACACTAAAGTCAACTCAAAATGGATTAAAGAATTAAATATATACCCTGAAACAATAAAATTTCTTAAAGAAAACATAGGAGAAACACTTCAGGAAGTAGGACTGGACACAGACTTCATGAATATGACCCCAAAAGCACGGGCAACCAAAGGAAAAATAAACAAATGGGATTATATCAAACTAAAGAGCTTCTGCACAGCAAAAGAAACAATTAACAGAGTTAAAAGACAACCAACAGAGTGGGAGAAAATATTTGCAAAATATACATCTGACAAAGGATTAATATCCAGAATATACAAGGAACTCAAACAACTTTACAAGAAAAAAACAAGCAACCCAATTAAAAAATGGGCAAAAGAGCTAAGTAGGCAATGGCCAACAGACATATGAAAAGATGCTCAACATCACTCAGCATCCGGGAAACGCAAATCAAAACCCACATTTTTTTATCGCAATTTGGTATTAATAACTGGCCACATTTG
>NW_007727983.1:141232-257141 GCF_000696425.1 Galeopterus variegatus
AGGTTCCTCAAACAATTGCAGATAGATCTACCATATGACCCAGTGATTCCAGAGGAATGGAAACCATCAAGTCGAAGGTGTACCTGTTCTCCAATGTTCATTGCAGCACTCTTTAAAATAGCTAAGAGTTGGAACCAGCCCAAATGTCCATCATTGGATGAGTGGATATGGAAATTGTGGTATATCTACACAATGGAATACTACACAGCTATAAAAAAGAATGAAATACTGCCATTTGCAATGACATGGATGGACCTACAGAAAATTATATTAAATGTAACAAGTCAGGCACAGAAATAGAAATACGACATGTTCTCACTTATTGGTGGGAGCTAAAAATAAATAAATAAATTCACATACACACACAAAAAATCAGGGGAGTGGGGGAAGAAGACATAACAATTACAATTCCTTGAAGTTGACATGACAAGCAAACAGAAAGGACATTGTTGGGTGGTAGGGGGGAGGGAGGAGGGAGGGAGGTTTCAGTAATTGGCCACAATAATCAACCACATTGTATACTGACAAAATAAATTTAAAAAAAAATAATAATAATAAAAAAATAAATTAAAAAAATAAATCAACATTCTTTCCTTAACTACATGTATTCTTGATATTCAGATCTCCTTCTCTTGTATGACACTCGTCTGCTCATTGCTAATATGTTAAGAAATTTTGCATTGATATTCACAAGAAATTTTGTCCTATAACTTTCCTTTTGAGTAACGTCTTTGTCAACTTATAGTAACAAAATTATGTTGGATACTATTTTTGGGTTCTTTTGTTGGTTTATGCTTTTATTTTTCTTTCCTTCACTTATTTTTTTTGTTCCTCTCCTTTTTTCTTTTCTTCGTTTTTGTTTTTTAAATTTTATTGTGAAACCTGAAGACATAGACTTATTTTTTTCTTATACAGAGATTTAAAACTAAAAATTTCCTAAGCACATTTTTAGCTGATCTCTACAATTTTTGATATGTTGTACCTTTATTCCCTTTCAGTTCAAAATATTTTTAAAATTCCTGTGTGAATTCTTTGACTGATGGGTTATTTAGAAGAGCATAAATTTTTATAAATGTATATCGAGGTTTAAATCTACCGTCTTGCTATATTTTCTCTTTTCCCCACCTGTTCTTTGTTCCCTTTTCTTTTTCTGCCCACTTTTGTACAAAATGTTTATTTTTATTTTATTTTATCTTTTTTGTTGGCTTATTAACTATAATTCTTTGTTTTGTTGTTTTAGTGATTGTTCTAAGATTTGTGATATATCTTTAACTTGTAGTCTGCCTTTAAGTGATATTATACAACTTCATATTTAAGAACCTTACAAGAGTATATTTTCTTTTCTCCCCTCCCAGTCTTTGTGCTATTGTTACTTATTGTACTTCTACATATGTTATACACACCAGAACACATTGTTATTATTTTTGTTTAAACAGTCAATTATTTTTTAATGATGACTTTTATTCCTTTGTATAGATATATATTTCCATCTGGTATAATTTTCTTCTGCCAAAGAACTTCCTTTATCATTTCCCATAGTGTGGGTTTACTGGTAATGAGATATTTCATGTTTTGCATGATTGACAATGTATTTTCCTTTCATTTTTGAAAGATATTTATCAGATTGAGTTAATAATTTTTTTCGTCCAGCAATTTAAAGATTTTGCTGTGCTCTTCTCTCTTACATTGTTTTTGATGAGAAATCTGTCATTATACTTATCTTGGTTTCTCTGTACATAACGTATTTTTTCTCTGGATGCTTTTAAATTTTTTTCTTAATCACTGGATTTGAGAAATTTGATTATGATGTATCTTAATGGATTCTTTATCATTTTTGATTGGCGTTTGTTAATCTTAGATGTGTGGATTTACACTTTTCATCAATTTTAGAAAAATTTTGGCCATTATTTTTTTATTATTATTATTATTTTTCTGATTTACCCTCCCTTCCTTCAGGGATTTAAATTACATATATATTACACCACTTGAAATCGTCCCATAGTTCACTGATGATTTGTTATTTTTCTCCTCGTCTTCCTCCTTCTCCTCCATTCCTCTTCCTTATTTTCCTTGTCCTCTTAGTCATTTTTTTCCTCTGTATTCCATTTTAGATAAGTTTTATTGCTGCATCTTCCAGTTCACCTATCTTCTCTTCTGCAGTGTCTCATCTGACATTAATCCCATTTCCAACATTGTAGTTTTCATCACTAGAAATTTTATTTTTAAAACAAATTTTGTGTTTCTATTATACATGTTTCATCTTTCCTCTAACAATGTGAACATTTTGAATACAGTTATAACAACTGTTGTAATGTTTTTGTGTACTTATTCTAATGCTTGTGTCAGTTCTGGTTTGGTATCTGTTGACTGATTTTTCTCATTACAGGATGTGTTTTCCTGCTTTTTAGCATGCCCAGTAACTTCTGATTTGATGCAAGATGTGATTTTCTTCTTTTGGAGGGCTGGATAGTTTTCTATTTTTATAAATATTCTTGAGCTTTGTGCTGAGATGCAGCTAAACTACTTGAATGTAGTTTGTTCCCTCTGGATCTTGTTTTTAAGATTTGTAAGAAGGAAGCAGAGAAAAAATGTTTAGTCTAGGGCTAATTATTTTTTCTTCTGGCACAATGTCCTTTAAAATATTTTATCTAATGACATGTGAATATGAGATTTGTATTAGTCCATTTTGGTTGCTTATAAAAAAAATACTTGGAACTGAGTGATTTTTTTTTTTTTCCCTTTTTGTCTTTTTTCGTGACCGGCAACGGATCGCAACCCTCAGTGTCACGCCCGTACCGGACCGGGACCGGCTATGGGATCGCAACCCTCGGTGTTGCTCCCGCACCTCGCTCAGCCAGTGAGCGGCCGGTCTGTATGTGGGATCCGAACCCTCGGCGGGAGCGCTGCCGCGCTTCCCAAGCGGCGCACTGTAGCAGTGCGCCACCGGGCCGGCCCGGAACTGAGTGATTTTTATAATGTAAAAAAAAAATTACTGCTTGCAGTTTCTGGGCTGGGAAGTCCAAAGTCCATCTGGTGGTGACAACAGTGACCCAGCAGTCTCACACTGCAAGATGGTGGAAGCAGAGAGAACAGAGAGAGAGAGAGAGAGAGATTCTCCTCTTCTCTTAAAGCCCTCGGAACCACACCCTGACCACCATTTTTAATCTATTCACTACGGCATGGTCCTGCAATCTAATCACCTCTTCAAAGCTCCACCCTTCAATTACCATAATAGGATTTCCCACCCTCTTAACAGTTACAGTGGGGACTAAGTTTCTAATACATAAAACTGGGGGGACACAATTCAAGCTTCAGGGAGTTTTGGGGGGACATAATTCAATCCACCACAAGATTTTTCAATCTCACCAGTGGGAACAAGCACTATTCTTGCCCATGTGTGATTTCTGAGTACTACTCCTTCTAGTCCTTTAAGGTGTTTTTTTCCTGGTCTCAGATAGTTTTGTCACACACATGCAATCATCAGGATTCTGCTGAATACTCAAGGGAAACCTTTTGCAGACCTCCAGAGTTCTCTTTCACCCTTACTACTCTGCCCTGCAAACTCTAGGTTCCTTTGTCTTTCTGGACTCTCCCCTCTACCTCTTCAATTTAGGGAGTATGCCAGGCCCTGCATACTTGGGCTTCCCTTCCCTGTGCTCTGCCCTGATGTGATGGCTAATTTTATGCATTGACTTGACTGGGTTAAGGGATATCCAGATACCTGGTAAACATTATTTATGGGTGTGTAGGTGAGGTCTGTTTCAGGTAGAGATTAGCTTTTGAATCAGTAGACTTAATAAAGAAAATCCAGCTAGATAGAAAAAAAGGTGTAGATAAGGCAAATCCACTCTCTCTTCTGAAACTGGGATACCTCCATCTTCAGATATTAGAGCTCCAAATTCTTTAGCCTTTGGACTCTGGGACTTGCACCAGCTCTCCTTTCCCATCCCCTTCCAAGTTTTCAGGCCTTTGGCCTTGAACTGAGAGTTCACATCATTGGCTCTTCTGGTTCTCAGGCCTTTGGACTCAGACTGAAACCACAAACTCTCCTGGTTCTTTTAAATTTATTTAAAAATTCTTTTAGATTTATTTAGGTTTGTTTTGGTGAATATGTCATTTGCGCTTCAGAAAAATGTATACTGTAGAGTTGTTGGGTGTAATGTTCTATAACATGATTAGTTCATGGTTTACATTGTTGTTTAGATCCTCTAAATATTTTTTGGTCTTTTTGTCTATTTAATCTACCACTTATGGGAAAAAATGAAATTTCCTAGCATGACTGTTGGGTTATCTAGTCCTTAATTTATTTCTGTCAAATTTTTGTTATACATTTTGAAATCACCCTAGTAGACAGGCACATATTGTCTTGATTTTCTGATGAGCTGGCCTTTTAATCATTATGAAACATATTCTTTTGCTTTAATAATGTAATATACTTTGTCTTGAAATGTGTTTTTGTTGGTATTAATATAGCCATTCTAGTCTTCTTATGCTTACAATTTCTATGCTATACCCTTTTCTAAAATCTCTATGTGTTTTTATGTTAAAAGTGCATTTTTATAAGCAAAATAAAGTTAGAGCCTGCATTTCAGTCAGTCTGAAAATCTCAATTTTGTATTAATGTGTTCATGCCACTAATATTTAATGTAATATTGATATGGTTTGATTTAGTTCTACAAACTTTTATTTTCTGTTTGTACACTCTGTTTATTGTTTCTCTTTCCTCTTTCCTACTTTCTTTTTCTTATTTGAATATTTTTAGAATTGTAATTTATTTATGCATTGGCTTTTTAGTTACCTCTTATTTGCATTAATGTTTTAGTGCTTGCTCTAGGAAATGCACTATGCATTGTTAACTCTTCACAGTCTGTTTCAACTTAATAGTGTAGAACTCACATAAGATATAAAAACCTTGCAATTTTGTAGCTTCATTTACCTCCACTTCACACTTCATGCTGGAGTGTCATATGCATCATATCTACATAAATTCTAAGCGTCTCAAGTAATGCTTTAAGTTTTGCATAAACCAGTCATATGTATTTTAAAGAAATTAATATATATTCTTACCATTTCCTATATACTTTCCATTTTCAGTGGTCTTTATTCACTTCAAAAGATCTGAATTTTCATCTGCTGTTATTTCCCTTAAGCCCGAAAAACGTATTACTTGTTGAAGTTTACACATGATGGCAACAAGTTCTGTTTTCTTTTATATGAAAATGTCTTCACATTCATTTTAAAGAATATTTCCACATGATATATAATTCTATATTGACTTTTTACTGGACTCTATTGATTCTTACGGGAAGTCAGTGATGCATGAGCAACATGCTTAATGGCTAATTTACTGTCAGACACCGTGTTCACATAAGTTACTTTAAGTCAAAAAGTAATGAAAACAGGGGGCAGTGAATTAAAATAGTGATGGGAGGGGGAAACTTCTAGAATAAGGAGATCTACAAAAGCTCTTCACAGCAAAACATCAATGTAACTAGTGGAAATTATATATACAGAAAAAAAATATTTAAAGTCCCTAGAAATTGTTCTATCAGCACATAGCAAATGGAGAGACATTTATTTAATAAAATCTACTAAATCTTGGTAAAATAAAAGGGAGAATAGGTGGCATTTGAGCCGCTCTATCTCTTCACTCGTCTGTGTTACAGAAAGTCTACTCCCGATGTGTCCAACCAAGAAGACAGGGTCTCGCTCTGGCTCCCAGCCTGAGGCTATGGTTTCACCCAGAAGAGGGAGACTGCTGGTGTTTCTCATTCCACCAAAACCTTTCCTTGCAGAAGCTCTGTTCCTGACAAGCACAGCAGGCCAGAGGATGGACTGGACTTCTCTCTCCCCACTCAGACTCCACTCACAGGGCTAAAGTCCTACTCCAGGCTCAGCAGGCCAATAATACTGGAGGAATTAGAAACTTTGTACACTGCTGATGACATTTTACAATGGTACGTTGTCTTGAAAAACATCCTAGATCTTCATCAAAAGGTTAAACATAGAGTTACCATATGACTCAGCAACTGCATTCCTAAGTACAAGCATACTACAAAAAGTTCCTGGAAAAATAGAATTCAAAAATAATATGAATCTTTCTATGAACTTTTTGAAGACCCCTCATATATACCCAAGAGAAATGAATACATAGATCTACACAAAAGCTTGTAGATGAATGTTCATAACAGCTTTTTTCATAACAGCCAAAAAGAGAAAACAACGAAAATGTATACCAACTGATAAATGGATAAATAAAATGTGGTATATCTCTACCTACACTCTTTGTCAATACAAATAAATGATATGTGGTATAATATGGACAGATACTGAACATATTATTCTAAGTGAAAGATGGTATTCATAAATGCCACATATTTCATAATTCTACTTGTATAAAATATCTCAAATAAACAAATTTATACATACAGAAAGTAGATTGGGGTGGCTTAGGAAAAAATCAAGATTGACTGCTGCTGGGCATGGGGTTTCTTTCGAGGAACCCAAAATGCTTGAAAATTAGATTGTGGTGATAGTTGTGAATAAACTAAAATAACATTGTATTGTGCACTTTAAATGGGTGAATAGTGTGGTATGTAAATTACATGTACAGAAAATGGTTAAAAAATTGATGAAAATCCCACTGCTTCCAAATATGAACAGGAAATAAAAAGAAGAAAGCTGACGGATGTTTATCACAATCTTCAACACAGATTCAATTCCAGAGAGAGCCTGTGATTGTTAGTACAGGATTCCAAATACTAATCAGTGAGTGCATACGGAATGTCCAATCCTATCTAAGCACTATAGAGAATTCAGGGAAATCTAGAGGAAAACCAAATGGCTCATCCAGCTATATGCTTTTATCTACATGATTGAAAATATCCAGATGGTAAAAGCTACTTCTGAAAATATAAATGCTTAGATAAGATAATTCTCCCTTAAGTCTCTCCCTCCATTCTGTTCTGTCTGTCAACATTTCACACTGATGTCCAATTAGCTGTTCTGCAAAGTCCCATTTGGTAAGCAAGAATGTTGGCTTCATTATGTTTTCATTACATTTCCAATAGTTTCTTCCGCAATGGAAATTTAGTTTATAGTATGATCAAAGATGTTAACACACCACCTGTTCTATGTCATAATACTTACCCTGTTTAATGGAATAAAGGCTATGGTGGGAATTCCTTTAAACAACCAAGGGGAGATGTACATATTATTTGGTAGACTTTGAGTCACTTTTCCTGCTTTTCTAGCTTTTTGTCTCCCCTTTCTCTTTTTGATTCTATTTAGTTATTTAACATGTTGATTTTTTTCATCAAAACAAATATTATTTAAACTAATATTATAGTGGAAAGGTTTAAACTAAAATTTCTTTATAGCGGTTACTTAGAGAATATTGTAAAACTGCTTCAGAATGTGTTAGAGTCATGAAAACTTCCTAAATTCCCCACATTCAGTTGAATATTTCAAATATTTTGAAGGCCTTATGCAACAGATTTGGTAAAATTATTGAAACCTAGGACAGTTTTTTAAAACTACATATTTGAAAGTTAACTAAGTCTTAAGCAAGATTCTTTTGTAATTATTTCTTACTTAAAAAAATGGTTTTCAATGCAAATGATTGCTGAGTCGGGTATTTCAAAGAGAAAGTAATTTTCATTGAGGACAAACTAGACGGGGACAGTATCTCAAAGGACTGTAGTAATATTGGAGTGAGAGGGACTGAAGCCAGGTTGGGACCTAAAGCCACCTGGGCTGTGGGGGGAGGGGAGGATTTTAAAAAGGGCAGTTTTTTTCTCTGCACTCTTTCTTCCCATCCTCTGACTTTCTTATCTTGCTTGCTAAATAGGAAAACAAGGCCGAGAAGCTAATTAGTACTTTGCAAAGCTAACGGTTCTTTCTTTGAGACTTGTACAGTTTTGAGAAATGATCAAGGCCAAATGGCTGGAAACTGACCTTGGGCTCCAGCCAAGTACATTGGAGCAAATAAAAATCTTGCAGGGTCCTGAGATAACAGCAAAGATAAGAACAGACACCAGACAAGGCATTGGTGAGACCTTGTACCTGACCCACAGACAAGGACCCCTCATAGCTCACGTCTCCTTCTCTCCTGCTTTTCATCTCCCACATTCTATTCCTTCAACCCTTCTTTTGAAAACTCCTCAGTAAATGTAAATCTTTGAGATGGGATGGCCTACCATCTCCTTCAGCCGAATACACCTGCTTTTCTAACACCAACCGTCTGACTTCTAAGTCTTTGCTTTTCTTTATTTCTCAGCCAGACCTGAGTTTGGTAACAGATTTTGGTGAGCCAAGCCAGTAGTTGAGTGCCTTGGGTGGCATAGGCCCCCCACTTCGGTGGGAGCGAGGCTGGGTCCACCTGTGGGTGCCAGCTGCCTGTGGTAGACTGACCCCAAGGCTGCAGTTCTAGGGATCCTTCCCAGCAGCTGCCAGACCTCATTTGTTCTGGGGAGGGCTCTCTGAGTTCCAGCAATGGTGTTAACCACCAATTCCCCGCCTTTTGGTTGGTGAAGAAAAGCAGTGTTAGTGAGGAGCCGATGGGCTTTTTTGTGGGAGCCAAAGAGCTCTGATGAGGGAGTCAATGGACTCTAGGGTTGGGTAAATTGCTCCAGTGTTCATGCTGGAAGTCTTCTATTCATACTGTTTGTTAGGAAAAGGTACCATTACTGTGGAATACTACTTGCTGAAACTTAGACCAACCATTTGTCTGGAGGAGCACTCCGTCTGGTGTGTGAGTGTCTCGGTGTGCAGGCTGGAAGCTGCTTTTCTACACTGTTTATTGAGCTAGCTTGGTGTTTGGAGACAGTTGTAGGACATAGAAACCAGCATTTTGTCTGTTTGTTTGGAAGCACTTTATCTGTTTGACTTTTCTGTGTGTATGAATGTGTAAGCAAAACATCATGGGTAATTTCTCTTCTACCCCAGCTCAAAGTCCTTTGGTCTCTATTCTGTAAGATTGGCCAGCTTTTAACTATGCACCCATAACTAAAAAAGGAACAATGTTCTATTGCAATAATGCATTGCTTATGAATGTGTTAGACTCTGAAAAACGGTGGCCACTAAGTGGATCTCTTAATTACCACAACTTGGTACAATTGGAATTGCTGTGCCAAAGACAAGGCAAATGGGATGAAATACTTTAGATTCAGTCTTTTATGGTTTACACGATCAGGACTTTAAGAGGAGGATCAGGGTCCAAATTAATGGTACAATGAGGTGGCTCCTCTAAACTATCTGATAAACCACCTTGTTATCCCCCTTTTCCAGATAGTGAGAATAAAGAGGGCAGCGAAATGGAAAGCCAATAGTTGTTAGAGGCTTTGAATCCTATGAGAACTGTAGTGGCACCCCTTCCTGAGCCACTGTCTGAGGCACCTCAACTTCAAATGGTGGCCCCAGGGCTTCCTGATGATGAGTTAAGTGGGGAATCAGCCCCACTCCAATATGATCAGGGCCGTGGAATGGTCTCTCCTTCTAAGACCCAGCAGGGCATGCATTTCAGCCCAGATGCATATCCGACCAGAGTGGGGACAATTTCCACTCCACCAATTCCCAGTTGGTGGACTGAATGTGCATGGCCAACCTGCACAACTTTGCTGGACATACACCCCCTTCTCTACCTTGGACTTGTTAAATTGGAAATATTCAAATCCTCCATATGGAGATGATCCTCAGAAAATGGCTGACCTTTTACCAGTGTTTTTAATACTCATTGACCTACATGGGCAGATGTGCAGGCCTTAATGAACATTTTATTAACAGCTGATGAGAGGTGATTTTTCATAGATAATGCAGAAGATGAGGCTCATCACCTCCATCAAGAGGATCCTAATGGAACCCCAGATCTTGCAGGGGCTATGACCCTGGTTGAGCCTAATTGGGACTCAAATAATGATGGAACAGGAAGGCATCTCTGGTGATGGATGAGGGGGCTCGGGGGTCCCACTAAACCTTCCAGAGTCACTAATTCTTTCCCCACAGGAGCCCCAGTTACAATTGACAGTGGGGAACAAATTAATTGATTTTCCATTGAAGACTGGAGCTAGTCACTCAGTCTCAAGCAGTAAACTAGCTAAAAGTGCTGGGAAGACAGTTCCCATAATAGGGGTTACATGCAGACCCCTACAGAAACCTTTTATTCAACCTCGGGAGTGCCATTTGGGGGATGTGACATTGAGACACACCTTTTTGTATGTTCCTGAGTGTCCCATACCTTTTCTGGGAAGATATTTGCTATGCAAAGTGACTTTTTCTCCTAAGAAACAACATATGCAGATTCGAGTGCCTCCCGAGCAAGACTTGCAGTTCCAGATGCTCCTTGCTGGAGTTGGACCTCCAAAAGGTGAACTGTTCCAACCCAAATTCTGTGATCAAGTAAAGAAAACAGTTTGGGCAGATGGGGTTCCTGGACAAGCCAAAATATAACTGCTGTATTTATAGAACTCAAAACAAGAGCAGGAATTCCTAGGGGAAAATAATATCCCTTGGAAAAGGAAGCCTTAGAAGGTATTCAGCCTGTGCTGCAAAAGTTTTTGAAACATGGACTTATTTGGTCTTACCAATCTCCCTATAATACTGCTATGTTGCCAGCAAAGAAGACTTATACTACTGAGTGTGACTTTATGCAAGACCTCAGAGCTATGAAAAAGATGGTACACGATACCCACGCCACTGTTCCAAGTCCTTGTACATGATTGATGACCATGCTGGGAGATTATGGTTGGTTTTCAGTTTTGGATTTGAAGGATGCATTTTTCTGTATACTAATTGAAGGGGAGGCAAGATTGTTGTTTGCCTTTGAATGACAAGATCCAGAAAAACAAACAAAAACCTGTTTTCCCACATTTCTGGACTGTGTCACCTCAGGCATTTGGAAATTCTCAGGAAATATGTGCTGAGGTGATAGCTATAGACTTAAGACTCCTTCAACTTGATGAAAGAATCTTATTACAATATGTAGATGATCTGCTTATTGCTAGCCCTACCTATGACAAATGCTTAGAGAACACCATTATCACCTTAATTCATTTGGCTGAATGTGGATATAAATTTTCTTCTTCCAAAGTCCAAATTTGTTACCTGCCTAGGTTTTTCACTAAGTAGAGGAAAACACAGTCTTCTCCTTGAAAGAAAGAAAACAATAGCAGCAATCAAGCCCCCAAGAAATAGGAGACAATTGTGAGGGTTTGGGGGAATGGCTAGATTTTATCACGTCTGGATTCCAAATTATGGGCTAACAGTGTGACTGTTGTATGAGGCATTCAAGGGGCTACACATTGAGCCTCTGCATTGGACTAAGGAATGCCAGCAGCCATTGTTTGAAATCATCAAGAAAAAATTGATGATGGCTCCTGCTTTAAGCCGTCCTGGCCCTCAAAGCCTTTCAAACTGTACGTACATGAAAAACAAGAGTTTGGACGGGGAGTTTTAATCCAGTTACTTGGAACTGTGCCGCAAACTTTAGCATACTTCTCTAAACAGGTGGAGTGAACTACCAAGGGATGGTCACTTTGTTTAAGCTGCCACCTGTAATATGTTACAAGAAGCAGAAAAATTTACTTCAGGACAACCTGTTGCAGTGTGTATGCCCCACCAAATGCCAATTCTTAGAACAAGAGGGAGGTTGATAGCTTACTACTGGGCATATGTGCAAATACTAGGCAATTCTTTTGGATAACTCTACTGTAGTCTTACAGAAAACCATCAACCTGAATCCAGCCACCCTGCAGCCTACCAACTGAATAGAGGTCAGCCTAATGCATGACTTCCTTGAGGCAGTCTATTCAAGCAGGCTGGATCTGTTGGACCAATCATTGTCTAACCAAGACAGGGAGTTATTCACCAATGCCAGCAGCTTCATAGAGCACGAAAAGCATCATGATGGATATGGAGTGGTGACTTTAAGTGATATAATAGAGGTCCATGCCCTCCCAACTGGTACTTCAGCTCAGAAAGCAGAGCTGATTGCTCTTCCATGGGACAAGGAGTGCAATATAAGGGAATCTATCCTTTTGAGGACTGGTGGGTAGATTTCATTCAGATGCCTAAGACAGCAGGAAACTTTAAATGTATGCTTATTATGGTGGATAACTTTTCAGGGTAGGTTGAAGCCTACCCAAAAAGAACAGAGAAGGCTTCAGATGTTGCCAGAATTTTAATAAAGGAAGCAATACCTAGGTTTGGCCTTCCAAGCACAGTTCAGAGTTACAATGGACCAGCCTTTGTTTCAAAATTTACACAGAAGGTGAGCAAGGCCTTAGAGTGTAAAAGGAAACGACACCCATCACGGAGACCTCAATGACCAGGTAAGACTTAGAATATGAACCATACTAATAGGAAAATTGTTTCAAGATTCATTTAACCTGGGAGAAGGTGTTGCCAATTGCCTTGCTTAGGCAGACGCTTCCAGGCCAAGTTAGGATTACTAGACCCAGGGATAGAATATGACAATCATATCAAACAGTATGTACAACAATTATGTCAGATACTAAGCAGTCTTCCTGAGTTTGCTCTCTCTAGGTACCCTCTTTCTCCTGATGAGCCTTGGCACCCTTTCCTGCTGAGAGACAAAGTCTTATTAAAAACCTGGAAAGATAAGGCACAGAACACCAGCTAACAGGAAAATGGCACTGGTCTTTCAATGTCCTACTAACAACTCATAATGCTTTAAAGCTTGCAGGAGTCAAACCATTGATACATCATTCCCGAGTGAGTCTGGCTCCTGAAGAAAAAGATGATGTACCCAAGTCTGCCAACCAGTGAGCTTGTGAACCATTAAACAAAATTTGTCTGTCTGCTTTGGTTTGAATAGGTAAGTTTGTGCCTTTTATTCATTAAAGACCTGATGACTAAAAACAATGTTTTTTGTTTTTTCCTGAGTTTCTGTTGGTAAGCTTGAGAAACAGAAAACTGGGATCCAGAACAGTTAGAATTGGCTAAGTCTCTCAAAAAATTAATTTGTGAAGAATTCTGCAAATGTTAAAACAAAAACCTATTAGGAAAAAAATCAAGGTCACTTGATATTTTGTTTTTCTTATACAGTTCAACCCACCCAGGCTAAATGTAAACATTTGTGAATTTAACCCAAAACACATTTGAAATTAAAATGAAAAGAAGAAAAGGTAAAAAAAGCTTTTTTGAAAATCAGACTACTATGAGCAATGTTTCCAGAATTATCAGCATATATTTTTGCTTGGGTTTACTGGTCAAACAGGATTATACTTGTCTATTTTAGTGATTTTAAAGTTAAAGTTATTGAAGCCAGCCTACAACACAATGATCTTTGACTATGCAATTTTTAGATAAATGAGACTACTATTGTTGATAAGGAATCAGGATGTAGAAGAAGATGAGATGTGAAGAAAACTATGGATATGGAAATGTAGTTGTCGTTAGGAAGATTAAAAAGAAAAGAGCATACTTTTGTGTGAAAAAGCATCTTGTGTAATGAATTTTTTCCTTGAGCAAAATGACTGGTTATTTAGGAAAGAAGGAGTATAGAACAAAATGAAAAGTCTAAAGCATGTCGCAAAATGTCTGAGTAGTTGTAATAGTGTTTTGCGAAGGGTGAACTTATGAAAGAATTTTGTGTGTGATTAAGTTGGCTATAGTTAAAAGAGAATTAGTTAAGTCTTTCTAAAGATTGAACTTTGATATTAAAAAGACACTGATACAGAACTAAATTTCCCCTATGTTAGAACAAGATTTTCTTAGAGTATTGATCAGATTATTAGTAAAACTGCAATCTAAAGATATCTGCAATCAGATTCATGGAAAAGACTCTAACAAATACTCTTAAACAAAAGATTCAAATAACTTTAAGATCAATGGACAGAATAAAAGGTTGTCAAAACTCTATTGAGGAAACTTTCTCTCTTAAGCTATCATAAAGATGGAAACATTTGCTTTTTTTTTCCTATATGATTCCTCCAAAATTTGAAAACTGTTGTGAATATCTTTCTGATTTTTACGGCAATGATTATTTGCACGAGTGCAATAAGAATTTGCTTTCTCTTTATAACAGGACACAATTGGAAAGATTAGTTATAAAATAGCATGTTTCTTTGAAGTTCCTGACCCCACTTAGTGTTGCCCTAATTTGGCCTAACTGCAATTTCATCTTTCCCCCACCTGGACGTGACTCCCTAGGAATGAGCCTTCCCAGGGCTGAGGGATGCGTACACAGAAAAGTGAAAACTTTTCAATCAAGAAATTGATCATCAATGCTTTCATGAGGAATGTTTTGATCAAAAAGGGGGAAATGATGTCTTGTCTACACAAACAGTTCTCTAAAGTATCATGGCCTTGAAGGGGTGCTCATGAATTGAATGAGACATCCTGCTCCTAAACAAAGGACTTATGTATGTTCTTAAAATTCTTGATGTACCAATTAATGTATGGCTTGCTAACTCTAAGTAAGCTACCTGCTGTCAATCAACTATTAAGACAATAAATAAGCAAATGCTCTTGGTCCCTCTGCCACTCCAGCAAGTAGGAAAAGCTACATCCTCCATCATGTCAAATAATTCTGTTCCACATTGACCCCTAGTACATCCTGAAACAGCTCGAAGCAGTAAGATGAGTGAGTGGCCCATTCCATAGAAATGGAAGGAACTATTAACAATGGGAAAGTTTGGCAGTGAGAAGGACTGAAGCCATGTTGGGACCTAAAACTGCCTGGGCTGCCGTGGGAGGGGGGGATTTTAAAAAGAATAATTTTTTCTCTCCACTCTTTTTTTCCCATCCCCTGACCCAAAAAGACCATCAATCAACTTGATCTAATTGGCATTTATAGAATACTGAATCTAACAATAGCAGAAAACATATTCCATTCAAGCTCATATACAATAATCTTCATTATAGATCATTATGGGCCAACAGGACACATCTTAAATTTAAAAACATAGAAATCATACCAAGTATTTTCACAACCTACAAGAGAATTAAGCTATAAATCAAAAACAGAAAGATAGTGATAAAATCCCCAAATATTTTGAGATTAAACACATAACTCTAAATAACATATGGGTCAAAAAAAAAAAAAATCTCAAGATAAGTGTTTTAAAAATTGAACTAAATGAAAATGGAGGTAGAACATATCAAAACTTGTGGAATGCAGTAAATCAGTAATTAGAAAAAAATTATAGCATTAAATTTATTTATTAGAAAAGAACAATCTAAAATCAGTACCTTAAGCTTCCGTCTCAGAATACAAATAAAAGAAATTTAGACTTTAAGAAGAAGAAATAATGCAAATTAGAGAAGAAAGAAAATTAATAATAGGAAAAGTATAGAGAAAGTCAATAAACCAAAAGCGGTTTATTTAAAGAACTAAGTAAAATGAATAAACTTCTTATTTAGACCAGCAAAAAAAATAAAAAATAAAAAATAAAAGGTGGGGGAGAGAGAGAGAGAAGACAAAAATTACTAATATCAAAATAGAAAGGGAGGTGTAACTACTGATCCCATGGACATTAAAATGATAATAAGGAAATATTATGAACAATTCTGTGCTCACAAATTTGGTAACTTTGATGAAATGGACCAATTCTTGGAAAGATACAAACTACCAAATTCAAACAAGGAGAAATATAAGAACTAAATAGGCATATGCCTAGCAAAGAAGTTGAATCCATAATTAATAACCTTTCAAAAAGAAAGCAGAAAGCCCAGATGGTCACACTGAATTTGAATTCTACCAAATATTTAAGGAAGAAATGTTACCAGTTCTCTGTAATATCTTCCAGACAGTAGAAGCAGAGGAAGTACTTACTCCCTAACTCATTTTTCGATGCCAGCATTAAACTGATACCAAAAACCAGATAAAGAAATCACAGTAATGGAAAACTATACACCAATATTTTGGCAAAATTTTTAATAAAATATTAGCAATTGAATCTAATAATATATAAAAAGAATTATACACCACAGCTGAATAAGATATATTTGATCCAGCACATCAACAAGCTGAAGAAGAAAAATCATGTGATCATATTAATTGATGCAGAAAAAAGATTTGACAAAATCCAATACCCATTCATTATAAAAACTGTCAGTTAAGTAATAATAGAGGGGAACTTCTCAACTAGATAAAGACTATCTACAAAAATGAAAATCCATAGCTAATGTGTACTTAATAGTGAGAAACTGAATATTTTCCCCCTAACATCAGGAAGAATGCAAGGGTATTCCCTCTTTTCACTCTTATTCAGCATCATAAATGGAAGTTCTAGCTAGTGCGAAAGATAAGAAAAGGAAATAAAAAGTATAATGACTGAGAGATAAGAAAGAAAACTCTTTGTTCACAGATGGCATGATAGTCTGTATAAAAATTGCAAAGAATCCATCAAAAAAATCCCTTGAACTAATGAGCCACTCTAGCAAGGTCATTGAATACAAGGTTAACATAGAAGAGTCAATTGTTTTTGCATATAGTAGTAAAAAACAATTGGAATAGAAACTTTAAAACATAGTGGCGTTTATAATAGCACCAAAAAAAATGAAATACTGAAGTATAAATCTAAGCAAGTATGTACAGCATCTAAAATATCTACAGAAAAATTACAAAACTCTGATAAAAAAAATCAAAGAAAATCTATATAAATGGAGAGATACTCCATGTTAATGGATTGGAAAAAATACTATTGCTAATATGTCTGTTACTCTCTATTTGATCTATAGACTCTACACAATCCTGATCAAAATTCCAGCTAGCTATTTAGCAGGTATAAGAAACAAAGTGATCAAAAGTGCAAACAAAAAACACATTAATGAGGTCTATCAAAGGAGCTCAGGAGCCAACTAAAAGAGCTACCAGTTTCCAAAACAGAGACAATTCCAGCAACAAAACGAAGTAGTTATAACCCAAAGTATAAAATAAACATCTAAAAGCCCATACTGATATAAATAATTGATTGAATAAATTAATAAGTGGGGGAGAAGAGAAACTTTCTTTGCAGAAGAATTCCAAATAATTTATGGTGACACTGCCCTAAAGGAAGGTGAAATAACTCCCCGCTTCTTAAGTGTACATAGTTATAAGGCCTCATAATCAGCTTAGCATAAGCACAGCCATGCTAACCGCTTCCTCACCCTGCCCCTACCCCCTCCCTTTCTCTTAAGCAAGTGTTTTCCAAGGAAAACTGGATTTTGTGCTAAACAGAATCTCGCACAAAACAGGAAAACCACAGAACCATTACAAAGTGCTGAATGCTCAGAGTAGTTACCCAACCCTTCCCAAAACATATACTGTCCTCCCAAACCCCTTCCCCTAACTGAAACCCTATAAAACCTCTACTAGTCTGTATGTGGGTGGGAACTGGTCTTTCAGTCTCCCCTCCAAGTTTGCTAGAAATAAACCCCCTGACGTGGTAAAGGTTTGGCTCCGAGTCTTTTGATCCCTTTGTCTCACTGACCTAACAATAGTGACTTCCTTCCAAAAATTACAGTATGGGAAGGGGGAAAAAAGAGTAATTTTATAGTGGAGAAACACAACAAATAGCACAGGTAATTGAGATTGAAGTCAACAGTATATATCATGTTGATAATATGTGCCTTTTATATGATGTGATAAAAATGGCACTTTACCCCTGTGGTCTTCCTTCCAAAAACTCTTAGCCCAGCCAACTCATGAGAAAAACATGAGATAATTCCAGCAGAGGGAAATCCTTCAGCATACCTGGCCAGCATTCCTCAAAACTGTCAACATTATCAAAAACAAAGTCCGAGACACTCACAAACTAACCTAAAGAATCTACAACTAAATGCAATATGGAATCTTGGATGGAATCTTGGAATGGGAAGAGGGCTAAGGTCAAATTCAGGAAATTTGAATAAATTATGACCTTTAGTTAATAATAATGTATCAATATTGACCTGTTTCTTTAAACCTACCATACTAATGTTGAGATATTAATAATAAAGAAAGTTGTGTGCAGAGTATAGTGGAACCTCTGTACTACTCACCTTTTCTGTAAATCTTAAACTGTCCTAAAAATTAAGTCTATTTAACCAGAAAATAAATAAGTTCCAGTTTCTTGAATAGTAACTTTTAATCCTGGGCCATTCTTATAAATGAAAGACAAACAGATTTTAGGCAATATTCTTCCGTTACTCATAGGCTTTGTCATAGTGTTAAAGAATCTGGGCCGGCCTGGTGGCGCACTGGAGAGTGCACCGCTTGGGAGTGTGGTGGCGCTCCCGCCGAGGGTTCAGATCCCATGTGGAGACTGGTTCCCGCTCACTGGCTGAGCATGGTGCGGGTGCAACACCGAGGGTTGCGATCCCATTACGGGTCAGTAAAAAAGACAAAAAGGGGAAAAAAAAAAAAGAATCTGTTGTAAGTAGCATAAAGTGGTTTTCAGCTTTTATTAACCCTTCTTTGATCTTCTGCTCTTTAGCTACAGGTTAAACTGTGGGAACTCAGTATCATCTTCTCCTAATGCTTCTGCCCCCAACCTACAACTTAAAAGAGTTCAGTAAATAAAAGATTAAATGATGAAATTATAGACTATAGTGGATGTATAACAAGGATGAATTCTGAGCAGTCCTCATCCTTGTTAAATTTTACATCACAGTGAATGGATACCATTTCATTTACTTCCATACTATTCTTCTATAGAGAAAAAAATAAGCTATTTTTTCCTTCTTCATAAGACATGGTTTTATTATTTCCACAAGTGTGAATTGCTGTCTAATTACTGCCGGAAGAAGGACTATAGATATTGATTATAAAACTAATTGTGATTTTTGGCAGCAGTTCCCCAAATTTTGATTGCTTTATGACTAATAATCTTTATATTTATAGAGGAAACAAGAATAAGAAAGCACAGTAGGCTAGGACAGAAAGCCATATGTACTTGATTGACCCTTGAGGTTGTACCTCTAACGCAGTATGACAAACAGACCTCATAATAATAATAATCATAGAATGTGCAATTAAAAATTGGAAGGGAGTTAAAGAAATATATAACCCAAGCACTGATAAATAACAACCCACCTATATCCCCAATGCTCGTGCAGTGTTGAACAGGATTTTGTAGCCCTGTTTCAGCAGGAAGAAGATTTGTAGATATTTCTGCCGGAGGCTCTGGAAGAAGCAGCAGAGCCTTGAATTTCCATCATGCCCTCCTTGAAATCACTTAATATCTCATTTTACTAGTTAGGAAACACAACAGATCACTATGTGTCTTGCCTAAAGTCAGAGAGCTAGTAGAATTCTCTTTCTGTGGAATTTAGTGGTTGTTATTTTAGATTCATCTAACAAATACTGAGGGCAGAGTTCTCTGATGGTTTCAAATGCTCATACATTGGTTAGGGTCCCCCTGGTACTTAAAAGAGCTCAGGCTACATAAAAGCTGAACACAAAAGTCTTAAATCCTTGAGTGATCCAGTTGTCCTTTAGTTCCTCCAGGTGTTAGAGAAGACACCCCTCTTCAATGGCCCTTTCAAAGCAGAGGGAGCTAGCATTTACTTAACAGGCCAGACGTATGACATACATCTCATATATCCCTCACAAAACACTTAGAGAATAGTGACTTCATTCCTTCTATGAAAAGTAAAAAAAAGGAGACATGAGAAGTTTAAGTAACCTGTAGAAAGTCTTACATGTAGAAAAATGACATAATTAGATTTGGAGTCAGGTGAGTTAACTTCAAAGATTGTACTGTTTTTGCTCCATCCTAGTACCTCCTTGACATTGGGCAGAAATCTTTCCTGACTGTTCTCAAGTATGGTGTGAGGAAGTAAAAGCTGTTTACTTAGGCTGTTGCTTTCAATACGTTAATAAATGGGAGCAAGTGTGAGCAAGTGACACACACAAAAATAGGTGGGGGGAGGGACGGAGGGAGGGAGAGAGAGAGATAGATGTAAGGAAGCTAGCACTTTAAACAGTTCTATACAATGATGATGTAAATATATAAAAGCATTATCCTTATTCGTAAGAGATAATCATCTTAGAAATGACAAAGAAAGACCTCATACTGTCCCTCATAGTTTTCGATGGATCAGTAACATTGATACTGACTATTCAAATAAAAGGATACTTAATTCATTTTTAATCTAAAATCTCTAGATAGTGCAAAAGTTCTGAAACATTTAGCTTGAGAGGTTTAAATCAGAAAACAGTAAAAGTTTTTGGTATGATGCCATCAGATGAGTAATAGTAGTTGAAATGGAATAAATGACTTGACATTTGCAATTTCTTGTCTTATTAGTTGTGGAATAAATGGATTTTTATTGCTCAAATCCTTACTAATTAGTCATATAGGAAATAAAAAGAAATGTTTCTTTGGCTACTTATTTACATGGTATAAAAACATTGCCTAAAGATCAGAATAAACACGTTGGAAATATGTGCTGCTTCATCTCACAACTTTGAAACTGATGATGATAGTATACTTCTGGGTCAAACAGGCCTATACACCAAAGCTCTTGCTTAGTAACTGGGCAAGTGTTTCTCAGAAGAGCTTTATTTCTGCCAATCTACCACCTTCATAGCATGTTAAATAGAGCAAGAACTTCAAATTTAGGCTATTTTTTTCTTGATATTTTCTTTGAATTTTGCTATCTATTTTTCAAACTTTCTGAACCTACTTTCTCCTTTTCTATATCTTTGATGGATTTTTAAATATCTTTTTATTATAAGCATATCATTCTCACCTTTCTGGGCTTTCCTCCAGAGATACACCCCTGAATAGAATTCTGTTTGATTCTTGGTTTCTATATATGTAAAATGAGATAAAACATTTCCTCCTTAAGGTTAATGTTTAAATGAAAAACAATAATACCTTTGGCACATAGTGAGTGTACAATATGGTTTTTTATCATTATGAGATCCTAGAGAGAAAAAGTCATGCTTTATATATCTTCTAATTTGGTGTTTGGCATGTAGAACTTGCTTAATGAATGTTTGTTAAGTGGTTAGGAAATTTAAAACGAACAAGAACATAAACATATTTCTTGTCCTCTGGACTTTATAATACAGAAGGTAAAAGAGATATATGTAATCAGATAACTTCAACCCAGAGACATGAACAATATAATGGAACGATGTATTAAAGGGCTATAGAGACACAGACATGTAAAGGATTATAATAAATCAATTTGCAGTGTTACTTCACTTGGAATCTCCTGTGCATCAATGCATGCACAATGGTGAGGGGTCCTATCTGCTTATACAGCCTTGGTATTCTCAGTAGGGCAAGCTATTAGTTAAGGGCATCTATGTGTGATTGTGGAGAGTTGGGGGTGGGGTATAGAAATCCCATCCAGGCTCTTCTCTGCCCACTGTGCTCCCCATACCTCACCATGATCCTTCAGATTGACTTCACTGAGAAAGACATGTGCATCAATCATATTCTTCCAAAAATGAAATTAAGCAACTGATTAAGGAAACAGAGAGAGGAAGAATTAATCGCTGTCTTTCTTGGATGGTCTTCCTTTAACCACAGTCACAAAAGTCTGATAAGAGTAGAAGACTAAATCTTCATCTGTTAGAAGTATCTTTCTTAAACTTTTCAACTCTCTTTTTGTTATTGAACTCAAGTCCAACAGCTCACCACCAAATGGCTGCAAAAGACTCAAAAGTCAAATATTGGTGAAAAGGGGATGCAGCTTTATTCAGGACTGGTCACTGAAGGAGGTGCGAAACTGAACCATCTAAAATACTCAGATTCACCCGATGGGTTTCTAAGGAGGAGGATGAGGGAAGTGAAAAGCAGGAGGGAGGGGGATGCGAGCTGTGGGGGTTGGGTGTAAGGAGCCAGGTGCAAAATCTCTCCAAGGCTCCATGTGGTTTCTGTTCTCATCCTTGACAATATCTTAGGGTCCTTCAGGATTTTGATTTGCTTCTTGGAACTCTGAAATCCTCAAAGAAGAACTGTTAGTTTTGTGAGGTACTGATTAGCTTTCAGCAGACTTGTTTTTCTACTAAGCAAGCAAGATAAGAAAGTAAAGGGATGGGAAGAAAGAGAGGAGGAAAAAAACTGTGTTTTTAAAAGTCATTCTAAAGCTCAGGTAGTTTTAGGTCGCAACATGGCTTCGGTCCTGTTCCCTCCAACATTTTTAGAGTAAACACAATGGGGCTTCCTTATAATGTGGAGCAATACATACCTTTCCGTGAGTCTGGGATGTAAACTCTTGCATTTTAGTTTCAGATATCATAGTGTGGGTATTGGGTTTGCAGGGAAAACTATTTGGTAGAGGTAAGAAAAGCTAACAGCATACTTTTAGCACTACCTTTAGAGAGATCTCCACAAACTTTTTAAATTTAAATTTAATTTTTTTTATTGAAACAGTTGATTGGACATATCTGTGGAGTACAGAGTTGAATATCATTATGTGTGTGCAATATGTGATGCTCAAACCAGGATAATTAGTATGTTCAATATTATACAGTGAAAACATTTTTCATTGCCCTTTACTAATTCCTCCCTTACTCTCTTCCTCTCCCCCTTTTCCCACCTCTGGTAGCCTCAATTCTGTTCTCTCCTTTTGAAAGTTCAATGTATGACTGTGACTGTTGCATCTTTCTTTCTTTTTAAAAAATCAATCAATCAATCAATTTATTTATTTATTATTTTAATTTTATTTTTTTTTAGTGAGGACATGCGGTATTTCTCATTCTGTGCCTGGCTTATTTCACTTAATGTAATTTTCTCTAAGTTCATCTACATCACTGTGAATGGCAGAATTTTCATTCTTTTTTATGGCAGAGTAGTATTCCATTGTGTATATATACCACATTTTCCTTATCCAGTCATCCTATGATGGACATTTAGGTTTGTTACAACACTTGGCTATTATAAATAGAGCTGCAATAAACATCGTAGTGCAAGTATCCTTTTGACAATGATTTCCATCCTTTTGAGTATATACCCAGCAGTGGAATTGCTGGATCAGATGGCAGTTCTATGTGTAGCTGTTTGTGGAACCTCATACCGTTTTCCATAGTGCCTGTACTAATTTCAGTCTCACCAACAGTGTAGGAGGGTTCCCCTTTCTCCACATACTCATCAGCTTTTGTTATTTTCTTTCCTTTTGATAATATCCAGTCTAACTGGGGTGAGGTGATATCGCAACATGGTTTTGATTTGCATTTGCCTGATGCTGAGTGATGTTGGGCATTTTTTCATGTGTCCGTTGGCCATTTGTATGTCTTCCTTTGAGAAATGCCTGTTCAGCTCCTTTGCCCATTTTTTAATTGTAACTTTTTTGACTGTTGTTTGAGTTCCTTGTATATTCTGGATATTAATCCTTTGTCAGATACATAGTTTGCAAGTATTTTTTCCAATTCGATTGGTTGTCTTTTCACTCTGTTAATTGTTTCTTCTGCTGTACAGAAGCTTTTTAGTTCAATATAATCCCATTTGTTTATTTTTTTCTTTTGTTGCCTGTGCTTTGGGGGTCGTCTGCATAATGTCTTTGTCCAGTTCTACTTCCCAAAGTGCTTCCCCTATGTTTTCTTTTAGGAATTTTACACTTTCAAGTCTTATATTTAAGTCTTTAATTCATTTTGAGTTGATTTTGATATGTAACAAGAGATATGGGTCTAGTTTCATTCTTCTACATATGCGTGTGCAGTTTTTAAAGCACCATTTATTGAAGAGGCAGTCCACAAACTTCTAAGGAGGCATGAGGCATCCGACTATCAGCTCTTCGGTGTCTCTGTGCTCCTAGATTTCACTTCGCCAAAGATGGAGCAGATAGACACAGACTCTGAGGAACTAAGTGTTTATTGACAAAACAGAAATAAGCAGTGTCAGTCAGACTGATGAAAGATCAGAAGGGGCAGTTCCCAGATAAAAGACCTTCATGAACCAATTTCCCACCTTGATACTCTCCACTGCCCTTAAAAACAAACAAAAAACTACTTTTTAGAGCTGTTTTAGATTCACAATAAAATTGAGTTCCCATAATACCCCTGTCTCACTGCCTTTTCTAATGTAGTATTTATTACTAAGGTACTAAGGGGAGGAGAGGGAGAAAACATTCAAAAATAATTCACCATTGGGATTTATGGCTTTTTCTCTTTGCTTCTACTATACTCATTTCCCATAGGATCAACCAAATGAGGGATCAGAGGGATAGGAAAAAATAGAGGAAAAAAATAATACGTTTTTACTTTGTGCAAGTAACAATACATGCATTATCTTCTTTAATCATCTCATGTAAGATTGATATAAACCTTTCCACTTTACAAAATAGAAAACTGAGATTCAGAAATAAGAAGTAACTGAGTCAAGCTGTCAGTCAAAATTCAAAACCCGGATTCTGACTCCAAAAGTTGTAAATTTATTTTACCACTCTCTGAGATACTCAATACACTTAAGCATTTTAAGAAAGAGAGAGACTCAAAGATACATGCTCTATCAAAGTTTAATTGAGGTGCAGGGTCTTACCTTACTTAGTTTACCCTGATTACAATACTGCCTAGTTTCTACTAGGTCCTCCCAGAGGCCTCTCTTCACCCTAGTTAGTTCAATTCTGGGGTTTATTATCCTGTCTTTTCTTTGATAGGCACTCTTATTTTCAATCCACATGTTCCATGTTAGGTCTATTTTTTCTAAGTTCTTCAGTGAAGTCATCACAAGCGGAAACTTTTCATCTTGTTTGATATCTCTTGCTATCTGTGCTCCAAAAGCGTCCTTATCCTTTTCTGTCCTCACAGATTCACTAAAGTTCCAGAGTCATAGCATGACTGCTTCTCTTCTTAGGTAATCAACTAAAATTGCAATTTGTAGAAAGTGGTATCAGATTGTTTAAATTTTATTAGACTGCAACTCCAAGATCTTTCAAAGCCTACTCTACTCTCAAAATATGCCTCCTATGCATGTTTATTCTTTTACAAATTTTTAATTGTAGTAAAATATACATAACATAAAATTGACCATTTTAACTATTTTTAAGTGTGCAATTCTGTGGCATTCAGTACATTTGTATTGTTGTGCAATGATCACCACTGTTCATCTCCAGAACTCTTTTTCATCTTGCAGAGCTGAAACTCTGTATCTGTTAAACATTAACTCCCCGTTCACCCGCCCCTTTTCCCAAGCCCTAGCAACCATCATTCTACTTTCTATCTCTTTTTTTTTCCAGCTTTATTGAAATATAATTGACAAATAAAAATTGTATATATTCAAGGTACTCAACATGATTTGATATACATATACATTGTGTAATGATTATCAAAATCAAATTAATTAACACATTCTTCACAACACATAGTTACTGTGTGTGTGTGTGTGTGTGTGTGTGTGTGTGTTTGGTAAGGACACTTAAGATCTGCTCTCTTAGCAAATTTCAAGTACACGATACAGTATTTTAAGTATAGTCACTATGCTGTACATTAGATGCCCAGAAATTATTCATCTTATAAGTATAAACCTGTATCCTTTGACCAACATCTCCCCATTTCTCCTATCTCCAGCCCATGGCACTCATGGCGCCCACTCTCTGCATCTTGAGTGTGACTTTTAAATTCCACATATAAGTGGATTATGCAATACTAGTCTGTGTCTGGCTTATTTCACTTAGCATAATGTTCCCTAGGTTCATCCAAGTTGTCAAAAATGGCAGTATTTCCTTCTTTTTATGACTGAGTCATATTCCATTGTTTCCATATCTTGGCTCTTGTGAATAATGCTGCAATGAACATGGAAGTGAAGATATCTCTTCCACATACTGATTTCAATTCCTGTAGATATATATACCAAGAAGTGGAATTACTGGATTATTTGGTAGTTAGAAGATATAACAACTACAATTTTTTGAAGTTGTTACAACAAGCAAATGGAAAGGACATTGTTGGGGGGGGGAGGAGAGGATGGAGGGAGGGAGGTTTCGGTAATGGGCCATAATAATCAACCACATTGTATATCGACAAAATAAAAATTTAAAGGAAAAAAAAAAAGAAAGACAGGGATGGTGAGTGTGCAGAGAAAAAAGAACCCATTATAGTGTTGGTGGGAATGCAAATTAGTATAGCCATTATGGAAAACAGTATGGAGGTTCCCCACAAAATTAAAAATAGATCTACTTTCTATCTCTATGAGCTTGACTATTCCAGGTACTTCAAAGAAGTGGAATCACACAGTATTTTCTTTTGGTGACTGGCTTACTGCGCATAGCATAATGTTTTACAGGTTCATTCATGTTGTAATGTGTGTCAGAATTTCCTCCCTTTTTAAAGTTAAATAATATTCCATTGTGTAGGAATACCACATTTTGTTTATGTATTCATTTGTGGTGGACACTAGGGCTGCTTCTACCTTTTGGTTATTATGAATAATGCTGCTGTGAACATGGGTGAACACATATTGGTTGACTCACTGCTTTCAGTTCTTCTGTGTGTATACCCAGAAGTAGAATTGCATGCATCACATGGTAATTCTATTTCTAATTTTTTGAGGAAACATGATACTGTTTTCCACAGCAGCTGAATCATCCTACATTCACGTCAGAGTGCACAAGGGTTTCAATTTCTCGGCATCCTTGCCAACGCTTTTTCTTTTTTAAATTTTTTTTTTTATAATACTCATCTTTATGTGTATGAAGTGCTATCCCAGTGTGGTTTTGGTTTGCATATCCCTAATGATTAGTGATATTGAGCATCTTCTCATGTGCTTGTTGGCCCTTTGTATACCTTCTTTGGAGAAATGTCTTACATACATACTTTTATTAAAGTTGAGAGGAGCCTTGCTTCTTGTCGTACGAGTGTAGAGTCAGGTTAAGAAGAGACCCATGCTGCATAAGTTTCCAATATTACCCATTATCTTTCTTAACCGAGCTATTTAGTGACAAGTCTCAGTCTATGTTTTCCCCTGCTCTAATTCTAATGGTGAAGCTAACTTCACAAAACAGATGCCATAGTGCAATCTGAAGTGGAAATGCCAGAGGGTCTTGGAGTATTGAGTTAATGTTACCTGATATCGATATTAATGCATCCAAATATGTTGCAATTTAAGCATAAACACCAAGCGTGATTTCTGTTTTTTATGACTGGCACTCTCTCTCCATAAATGATGATTATTGTAACAAGCTGTTGCCCTATGGGTATTTTTCTTTTATAACATATGTTAACAGCAGAGGGCATAGAAAATATGCATGAATGAATGTAGATGACATAAAATGTGAGCAAATTGTAAAGGAGAGTCCACACATAGTTCTCTCTATTCCTATTAGTGTTTCTAGCTCAATAAATGATGATAATTTAGCCCAATTTCTGGCCTCATGCTAAACAGTTTTTGCCACTGCATTTTGAAAGAGTGAGAAGATTTGGGAACCAGGGTGCATGTGGAATTGCCATGGAAACTGCAGTCAGAGTCAGCCAATAAAAAGCTTCCAACACACTTCTTCAACTTCACTCCACTTCCAAATTTAGTGATTTAAAACACCTGTTCTCTAGCACCTGATTACTGTGATTTAATGGGGGTTTATTAGAGCTGTAAATAGGATGGATTTTTTTATGAAGGTGTTGAATAGTGGTGTGCATATCTATTTTTGAAAAGGATAAAAATTCTTTTCTACTGATATTTCCATATCTATGGAATACTTATTCTCTTATATCTGATAACTTTAAAAGTTAGAATGAGCTGAAAAAAAATCCTTTATCTTATCTTGTTGCCATACAAATAAATAAGTCTCTTTTTATTACTAAATTTCATTAATAAAGATGTATTTAGACATCTAGTGCATTAGATGTCCACAGGGCTCACATGCATATGGAGGTGAATCTTTCTAAAGTCTGCTGTGGCTTTATTCATTTCCTACCTTTGACTGGTCTCCCTCTGTCTCAGTGGCTGGATATATGTCTTCCCTGGTGTATCATATACACGTAAAATCAGAACTTGTAGCATACATTTTCGATTGCAAAATGTAATTTTGGTCATTTTTGATGTTAGTTTAGATTGTTAATTTTTTGCAACTGTTTGCCTTACTTTCTACTACTAAGCAGTATATATATATATATTTTCTTTTTCAAAATATTTTAATGGAAAAATAATCATTGCATGTAATAAAAGGGGTTCAAGGATCTAAATATTTAAGAACTTTCTAAAATAAATGACTTTTATTTAAGCTATAAGATACTGGAAGTATGCCTAGAAACAATGCCTAAAATATGTGATATTCATGAATATTAATAGTTTTTGCTTTAATATTATCAATACATACTTAATTGTTGTGATGTCTCAGAAATATACAAAAATAAATAAATTACAAACTTAAAAAATGTTATAGAAAATTAGAAAACAAAGGGTATATAATATATTAAAAATGCAATAAGAATAATTTCACTTACAGTAAAACTGTTGGCACTGAAAAATGATTGCTGTTTATCATATATTAATGATACATCTAGCTATATAAAAATGCAGCTCTTCTTGGACATTACCTCATAGGCACGTTTATAATATATAACTAGTTCTTTATCTTTAGTGAAGACTAAAAACCTAGATGTTTATGAAAAGTAAATAAGTTAAAAGAATGAATTGCATTTACTAGGTCTGTGAGATATGAAAGTAAAGTGTTCATTCTATTCGGATTATCTGGAGACTAAGTTTATGACTTCTCAAAAATAAGAGCATTCTTCAAAACATTATTTCTGTATTTCTGTGTGGCAAGTGAAAATATACAATAAGTCTTGAAGGCCCTAACAAATAGTTTCACTGAAACTGTCTTGATAATCTAACTCTTGACTGGAATAAGCATGCAAATGACTAAGATTTTCTATTACAATGATGTGCTTCTTAAATAAAACAGGCTAGTTATTTTCTCCAGATTGGCACTCTCTATCAACCCATTTAATGCCTCAATTCATGACCTATATTCCGGAAGCCCATTCCTAAGTTATTTCCAAACCCTATTTTTAATAATTTATATGTATAAAACCTTTTCAGCTATCCACGTAGCATCTTCATACATCGAGCACATATGTTTTTAATGGATGCTATGTGCCAAGGTAATGTGCTTATAAGCTCTACAGATATATGGATAAATGAGAAAAAAAAACAAACAAAAAAAAACCTGCAAGCAGTTCAGGAAAAATTGCTGTCCATGTAACTCCAGTAAAGAATAAGAAAATTCTTGGCATTCTTCTCCAACAGACTATTTATATTTATTTTGGAGTGCTATAAGTCCTTATACAGGTATTTATGATTATTGAAGAATTAACAGTTGACAGAGGTTGTTGAAAGAAGGTGTCTATGTGTAGTGAAGACCTAAATCAGGATGAAATGTGTACTGCACATCTTCATATTGTGCTCATGTACTCTGTGAGTCTTTGGTTTCCAGGCTCTAAACAGAGAAAAGAGAAGATTGGCTCATTGATGACTGTAGGTTATCAAACAACAGGATCTTCTCTCCTTTAGTGCTCCCACACTACATTACAGTTTCTTTTCTTTCACCTTACTAGCAGACGATTTCAATAGATAAAAAACATGCGGGTGTTTAGAAAGGTATACTTTATATTTGTTGAGGAATATTTCTGGAGAAGGGTAGAAGTAAACAAATCCGATGGCTACACTGGGATTATAGGAGGCAAGTGATATGGTGAAATCGACAGACCTTATCTGTAATGGGCAGTTACCTACTTATTTATCTTTCTTAATCTTCACTCCTCACCTTAGGGCATCACATTTTTTTCTTTGGATGGTGAGGATATTTCCTGGGATTGTATAGTTCTTTTCAACAGTTCCCAATATGTAATTGTTTTTATCCTTTTGGGCTTATAGGAGCACTACTACTGGACAACAGAGGCAGGCAAATTAGTCATTGTCAGCCATCATCACTGAGAAACCCTGCAAACATATACATATGGAGTTATCATTTTAATTAGAGGCACCTGTTTAGCATGAACTATTCAGAAAAGGTTGGAAAAATATTAATTAATTTTAATACATTTCCCCAATAAAATATTTTTTAATGAAATGTTTTAACTAATCCTATGATGGTTTACAAAATATTAGAGCTGAAGATTATGCTCATTTATCCTAAGTGGCACAATCCTTGTTAAAACATCTGTTAAGTCAGACTTACTTTGTAGTAGAAAAAAAAAAAGTTCTAACTATATTTTTCATTGAAAAATGTATTAAAAAATGTTTTAAAACATTTTAAAAGACTACTGATAAGGGCCAGCCCGGTGGCACACTGGATAGTGCGCCACTTGGGAAGCGCGGCGGCGCTCCCGCCCGAGGGTTCGGATCCCACATGCAGACCGGTTCCCGCTCACTGGCTGAGCGAGGCGCGGGGGCAACACCGAGGCTTGCGATCCCGTTGCCGGTCCCCGGTCCGGTGCGGGGGCAACACTGAGGGTTGCGATCCGTTGCCAGACACGAAAAAAGACAAAAAGGAAAAAAAAAGGCTACTGATAATAAAGTTTGGAAAGTTCAATTTAAGACAAATAAAAAGCAGTAAAATGAAGATCTAAATGAGCTATATAAAAATAATTATAATAATATCAAAATTTTTAAAGGAATGAACAGTTTTTATTTATTAATGTATAATACTATAAATTTTTACATATATCAATTAACTTTAATGCACAAATTTTTGTTTTTCATTTTAATATTTATTTATTTATTTTATTGTAACATAGTCGATTGTACATATCTGTAGGGTACAGAGTTGGATATCATTACCTGTGTGCAATATGTGAGTATTAAATCAGCATAGTTAGTACATTTAACATTATACAATGTAATCATTTTTTGTGGCCCTTTACCAATTCCTCCGTTACCTGCCTCTTCCACTCCCTCTTTCCCACCTCTGGTAATCTCAGTTCTATTTTCTCTTTCCGAAAGTTCAATGTATTGTTGTCATTGTTGTTTCTCTCTCTCTTTCTCTCTCTCTCTCTCTCTTCTTCTTCTTCTTTTTTTTTTTGAACTTGTTTGTTTCTAGCTCCCACTTATGAGAGAGGACATGTGGTATTTCTCTTTCTGTGCCTGGCTTCTTTCACTTAACATAATTTTCTTTCTAAGTTCGTCCATGTTGCACATGGCAGTATTTCATTCTTTTTAAAGGCAGAGTAGTATTCTGTTGTGTTTATATACCATATTATCCTTATCCAGTCATTCTGTGATGGACATTTAGGTTGGTTCCAACACTTGGCTATTGTAAATAGTGCTGCAATAAACATGGGAGTGCAGGTATCCCTTTGACGTGATGATTTCCATTCCTTTGGGTATATACTCAGCAGTGGAATGGCTGGATCATATGGCAGTTCTACCTGTAGTTATTTGAGGAACCTCTATACTGTTTTCTATTAATGGCTGTACTATTTACAGTCCCACCAATGGTGTAGGAGGGTTTCATTTTCTGTACATCCTTCTCAGCTTTTGTTATTTTCAGTCTTTTTGAATACAACCAGTCTAACTAGGGTGAGACGGTATCTCAGTATGATTTTGATTTGCATTTTCCTGATGGTGAATGATGGTGAGCATTTTTGCATGTGTCTGTTGGCCATTTGTATATCTTCCTTTGAGAAATGTCTACTCAGCTCCTTGGCCCATTTTTTAACTTGGTTATTAGTTTTTTTAGTGTTAAGTTGTTTGAATTCCTGGTATACTCTAGATATTGATCCTTTGTTGTATGCATAGTTCGCAAATATTTTCTCCTGCTCTGTAGGTTGTCTTTTCACTCTGTTAATTGTTTCTTTTGCTGTGCAGAAGTTTTTTTAGTTTGATATAATCCCATTTGTTAAATTTTTCCTTTTGTTGGCCATGCTTTGGACTTATATTCATAAAGTCTTTGCCCAGTCCTACTTCATGAAGTGTTTCCCCTATGTTTCCTATTAGGAGATTTATAGATTCAGGCCTTATATTTAGTCTTTAATCCATTTTGAATTAATTTTGATATATGGTGAAAGGTATGGGTCTTTTCATTCTTCTATGTTTGGTTGACCAGTTTTTCCAGCACCATTTATTGAAGAGGCAGTCTTTCTTTTCCCCAGTGTTTGTTCTTGGTGCTGTTGTTGAAGATCAGTTGGCTATAAGTTTGTAGGTGGATTTCTGGGTTTTCTATTCTGTTCCATTGGTCCAAGGGTCTGTTTTTATGCCAGTACTATGCCATTTTGATTACTATAGCTTTGTAGTAAATTTTGAAGACTGGTAATGTTACACCACCAGTTTTATTTCTTTATTGATTTTGCTCAGGATTGCTTTTTGGGGTCTCTCATTGTTCCATATGAATGGTGAGTGTTAGGATTTTTTTTTCTCTATTTCTGTGAAGAATGTCATTGGTATTTTCATAGGCATTGTGTTGAATGAATCTGTAGATCTCTTTGAATAGTATGGACATTTTCACAATGTTAATTCTTCAATCCAAGAGTATGGAATGTCTTTCCATCTTTTTGTGTCCAGTTCACAAAGTGATTTGTAATTCTCATTGTAGAGATATTTCACTTCTTTGGGTAAATTTATTACTAGGTATTTTATTTTTTTAGTGAGTGTTGTAAATAGGTTAGCATTCTTGATTTTCTTTTTCTGCTAGTTTGTTGTTGGTATATAAAAGCACTACTGATTTTTGCATGCTGATTATGTACCCTGCAACTTTATTGAAATTGTTTATCAATTCTATGAATTTTTTTTTTATAGAGTCTTTAGGTTTCTCTGTATATATAATCATGTCATCTTCAAAAAGGGACAATTTGGCTTTGTCTTTTCCAATATGAATGCCCTTTATCTCTTTCTCTTGCCTGATTTCTCTAGCTAGTGCTTCCAATACTATGTTAAATAGGAATGGTGAGAGTGGGCAACCCTGTCTTGCTCCTGTTCTACATTCAGGATGGTATTGGTGGTGGTTTTATCATATATGGGTTTTGATGTGTTGAGATACTTTCCTTCTACACCTGACTCGCTGAGAGTCTTTATCATAAAGTGATGTTGAATTTCGTCAAAGGCTTTTTCTGCATCTATTGAGATAATATGGTTTTCATCTCTGATTTTGTTGATGTGGTGTATCACATTTATTGACATGTCTATGTTGGACCATCCTTGCATCCCTGGGATGAATCTCACTTGATCATGGTGTTTAATTTTTTGATGTGTTACTTTATTCCATTTGCTAAAATTTTATTGTGGATTTTTGTGTCTATGTTCATCAAGGATTTGGCCTATAGTTTTCTTTATTTGTTGTATCTTTGTCTGGTTTCGGTATCAGGGTGATTCTGACCTCATATAATGAATTTGGGCAAATAGCCTCTGTTTCAATCTTTTGGAATAGTCTAAGGAGAATTGGTATTAATTCCTCTTTAAATGTCTGGTAGAATTCAACAGTAAAGCCATGCAGCCCTGGGCTTTTGTTTGTTCGGAGACTAATGATTACTACTTTAATGTCACTGCTTTTTATTGTCTGTTCAGGTTTTCTATTTCTTCTTTTTCAGTCTTGGTAGTTTGTATGTGTCTAGAAATTTATTGATTTCCTCCAGTTGTTCAAATTTGTTGGCATATAGTTGTTTAGAATAGTCTCTAAATATTGGTATTTTCATAGGCATTGTGTTTCATAGGCTTTGTATTTCTGTGGGGATTTTTTTTTTTTTTTGGTGATATCTCCTTTTTCATTTCGAATTTTTGTTATTTGGGTCTTCTCTCTTCCTTTTTTAGTTAGCCTAGCTAATAGTTTGTCTATTTTGTTTATTTTCTTGAAAAAACAATTTTTTGTTTCATTGATCCTTTTTTTAAAAAAAATCATTTTGGGATTTTCTATTTCATTTAGTTCTGCTCTGATCTTAATTATTTCTTTTCATCTTTTTTGTCAGTGGATTGTTCTTGTTTTTCCAGTTCTTTGAAGTATAGCATTAGATTGTTTATTTGAAATCTTTCTATTCTTTTGATGTGAGTATTTATTGCAATAATTTTCCCTCTTAGCATTGCTTTTGCAGTATCCCACAGGTGTTGGTGTGATGTGTCTTTATTTTCACTGGTTTCAAGAAATTTTTTGATTTCCTGTTTAATTTCTTCTTAGACTGATATGTCAATCAGGAGCTTGCTGTTTAATTTCCACATCTGTACAGTTTCTACATTTTCACTTCTTATTGATTTCTAGCTTTAATCCACTGTGGCCTGAGAAGATACTTGAGATGGTTTCAATTTTTAAAAATTTGTTGAGGCTTAATTTGTGACCTAACATGTCGTCTATTCTGGAGAATTCTCAACTTGCAGATGAGAAATATGTATATTTTGTAGTTGTTGGATGAGATGTACTATAGGTATCTGCCAAGTTCAATTTGTCTGAAGTCCAGTTTAAATCCTGTGTTTCTCTGTTGATTTGTTGCCTAGATGATCTGCCCAATGTTGAGAGAGGAGTGTTCAGGATCCCAACTATTATTGTATTTGGGTCTATCTCTTTTCTTAGGTCTAATAGTGTTTGCTTTGTACATCTAGGTGCTCCAGTTATGGGTGCATGTATACTTACAATTTTTATATCATCTTGCTGGATAGAACACTTTATCATTTTATAATGGTCTTGTTCGTCACTTTTTATAATTTTTGATTTAAAGTGTATTTTATCTGATATAAGAATAGCTATTCCTGCTCATTTTTTAAAATTTCCATTTGCATGGCATATCTTTTTACCCCTTCACTCTTTGTGTGTGTCTTTACAGGTGATGTGAGTCTCTTGTAGACTGCATATTGTTGGGTCTAGCTTTTTAATCCAATCAACAAATCTGTGTCTTTTGAGTGGAGAAATTATCCATTTCTATTCAGGGTTGTTACCAAAAGGGGTTGTCTTACTTATGGCATTTTATCAATTTTCATTTGGATGCTTTAAATATCTTTTCTTTCTTTCTTGTTTTTCAGAGGTGGTAAGATATATTTTTTTCTCTTTCTTGCTTGTGTTTTTTTCGACCAGTGGATTTTGTTCTTTCTTGTATATTCATGGTAGTGATTATGCTTTTTGGATTCCAGATGCAGGACTCCCTTAAGAATTTCTTGTACAGCTGGTTGTGTGGTGGTGAACTCTCATAGTTTTTGTTTGGCATAGTATTCTTGCATGGCCTTTTATTTTCTTTTAGTAATTTGAATATATTATCTCATTCTCTTCTGGCCTGCAGAATTTCTTTAGAGAAATCTGCTGTTAGTCTGATGGGGACTCAGTTATAGGTGACTTGGTGCTTTTCTCTCACTCTTTTTAAGATTCTCTTTTGTCTTTGAGTTTTGCTAATTTGACTATAATATGCCTTAGAAAGGACCTTTTTGGATTGAATCTATTTGGGGATCTTTGAGCCTCCTGAGTCTGAAGGTCCATGCCTCTCCCAATACCTGAAAAATTCTCCACTATTATTTCATTTAATATGTTCTCAATGCCTTTTCCTTTTTCCTACCCATCAGTGGTACCTATGATTCAGATGTTTGTGCACTTAGGTTACAAATTTTTAAATGTTGTATTTTTGTTATTTTTCATTTAAAATTATTCTTAAATGCCCATTGTCATATAATTTTTGACTCATGGGAAATTTTAAGAACTATTTCTAATTTTCTAGTCATAATAAAGATTTTCTATGTTCATTGCTATAAGAAAATATACTCTGGTTTTAGGGCCGGCCCGGTGGCGCACTACTATAGTGCGCTGCTTGGGAAGTGTGGTGGTGCTCCCGCCGAGGGTTCGGATCCCACATACAGACCGGCCGCTCACTGGCTGAGCGAGGGGTGGGAGCAACACCGAGGGGTGCGATCCGTTGCCAGTCACGAAAAAAAACAAAAAAAAAAAAAAAAAAGAAAATATACTCTGGTTTTAGGGCCGGCCCGGTGGCGCACTCCTATAGTGCGCTGCTTGGGAAGTGTGGTGGTGCTCCCGCCGAGGGTTCGGATCCCACATACAGACCGGCCGCTCACTGGCTGAGCGAGGGGTGGGAGCAACACCGAGGGGTGCGATCCGTTGCCAGTCACGAAAAAAAACAAAAAAAAAAAAAAAAAAAAAAAAAAAAAGAAAATATACTCTGGTTTTAAAACTTTGGGATTTCTTGAGGCTGGTTTTATGGGCCACCCTACGGGTAATTAAAAAAAAAAGTCTGTGTGTGCTTTAATTTGTATTCTGTTTTTTCTGGATATAGTATTCTACACATGTCCATTAGAACATTTGTTAACCAAGTGATTTAAATATTCTATATAGTCACTAATATTTATCTATGAGTTCTAAAACTTACTGAGAGTTGTGTTAGGAATATTTCCTACTGTAATTCTGAATTACATTGTATATTTTCTCTTTCAGCTCTGACAGTTTTGCTTATCTATATTTTTGAGGCTATTTATAAACATTTTTTTCAGTTTTAGAGATTAAAAGTTGAGTCCTTGATTTATCAAATTCTAATGTTAATTGGTAATTGTACTTTGCTCTCAAGGTAAAATGAAGGGATCTTAGAAAATTTTATTTATTGCCTCCAAAATCATAAACTAAATTATAATTATTATGTGATTATTATTATTATTATTATTATTATTGGCAGCTGGCCAGTATGAGGATACAAACCCTTGACTTTGGTGTTATCAGAACCATGCTCTAACCATGTAAAACCAGAAAGCCCTTTTATGTGATTATTATTTTAAGCAATCCATGCTGATTTAAACTTATGCACATAATTTCCTTTGCACTTCTATTTATTTCTTCCTGTGTGTCTTCCAGTGTGTCATTTTCCATTTCAATTTATTTTCCTTCTGTCAGCATTTAGTATTTATTTTTCTGAAGATCTTTTTGTTTGTTTCACTGCATATATATTTATTTTATTCCAATTCTTAAAGGATATTTTCACTTAGTATGTAATTCTAGGTTGGAAGGTATTTTCTTTGGCTTTCATTGTTAAAGTTGAAAAGCCATTTATGAGTCTAAACTGATGACCCTTGAAGATAATCTTTTGTTTCAGCACTTTCACTAGGACATTTGTAGGCATAAATTTTCTTTTATTTGTCTTTCTTAAAAATTATTAGGCCTTTGAATCTGTGAATGATATTATCCATCAATTTTGAAAGATTCTTATCTCTTGTCGCTTTATGTCTTACCTCTGCCCCATTCTGTCTGTCTTGTTCTTCTGAGACTCTAATCAAATAAAACTTAGGCTTTCTTAATCTATTTTCTCTTATTCTCTCTTCCAAATTTCTTCTCCATACTTTATATGAAATAGTTTATTTTATCCAATCTGCTGCAAAATCCATCCATTGGATTCCTAATTTGGGTTATTATATTTTTAATTTTTAGAATTTTTAGACTATTATTTTTTGAAATCTTTAATAGTAGTTATTATAATTTTCATTTTCTTGCTGTTATTTTTAATGTTAGCTGTTATATCTATGAGCATATTAAGTATAATTGTTTTAATATCAATAATAATGATTCCACCATCTGTGATACCTATGGTCTGTTTCTGTTACCTGTTTTTTTATGCTGGTTTTCATTTACATTGTTTTATCTCTTCATAGGTCTGATGTTCATTTGAGAGGGTGCAACAATGTATTTGAAAAGAAAAATAACAGTAATGAGGAGCCTAGGATGATGCTATTTTTCCTCTTACAGATACATATGATTTTTTTTAATTCTACACACATCTGGAACACTAGCATACTAAAATTATCAAATTGCAAAGTTTAAGATTATTCAACACCAAATGACTCAAAGATTAGTTTATGTGAAAGTTGACTTGCTTTCAATTTACATTAATTCCTATAGACTTTCAGATTCCCAGCACTAAGTGGGAAGTATTTTACTTGGGCCCTCATCATTTGTAAGCTCTTGACATTTTCTGAAGCAAGGCTCCCCAAGACTTACTTAGGCTCTTGGCCTCCTTTTCTGAATAAAAAAATCTTTCTTTCAGTAACAGTTTTATTGTCTGCTTCCCTCTCTGTATTTACATCTTCTCTCTTGTTATGGCACGATATTTACACATGCTGCTAGAATCTTAGTCAGCTAGGGTTGCCATAACAAAATATCATAGGCTGATTGGCGTAAGCCAACCATAGAAATATATTTCTCCCAGTTCTGAGGCTAGGAAGTCCAAGATGAAGATGCTGGCATGTATGGTTTCTGGTGAGAGCGTTCTCCCTGGTTTGCAGACAACAGCTTTCTTGCTGTCTCCTTATATGGTGGAAAGGTGGGGAAAGAGATAGCAAGCTCTGTGTGTCTCTTATAAAGGCACTAATCACAGTACAAAGGATCAACCATCATGACCTCATCTAACCCTAATCACCTACCAAGTTTTCACCTCCAAATACCATCACATTTGGGCTAGAGATTCAATGTATGAATTGTGGGGAAGCACAATTCAGTCCATGGCGCCTAGTGACTGTTTTCTACTTCTAATAAGATGTGTTACATGTTATACAGCTTTCCTCCTTTTCACTGTTTATGTACGGCTTCACGTAGATCATGTTTTTACCCTCTTTGAGTGCAAGGATTGATTGTGTATTACTTGTATGTCTCTCAAGATGCCTGAAAGAATGTATTTTAAGGTAACTAATATAATAAATTTTATCATAAAAATTTAGAAAATATGAATAAGTAAAAGTGAAAACAGAACACTTGCAATCACACCCCCAGGTAATTACAATTATTAGCATATTGTTATTTATTACGATAGTATTTTCTGCATGCATGTGTATATATTTCTTCCTTTCAAGAATGGGTGTTTACTCATGGATCCTTTTTCACTTAAAACATCATGACTTTTTAATGTCAGTAATATTATTCTATAATCTTCATTGGAATAACTGTATAATATGTTATTCCATATATGCAACATTAATTGAACCCACTTGTTGGCCATTTAGACATCTGAGGATTTTTTAAAGTCTTTTCATTATAATTATGTGTGTGTGTGTGTACACTAGTGTCTAATCAATTCATATTTATTTCTCTGTTTAAAGAAGGCTTTTGCTCATTTAATTCCACTGAGAATTAAATTTAATAATACACTGCTAGTAGGGTTTCAATTTTTTCATTGATCCATGCACTATAATTATAAATTTCATAAAACAATAGGAGTTAGTTTTTGGTTGAGTGACTATAATGAAAGAAGGTGGGAATTTTCACACTGTTAGATAGACTGGGTCTTACTACCATGTAGTTCTTTGCATTTATTTCACATATGTTTTTAAATAGAAAAGAGCTAAAATGAGTTTCATTTTTCCTATTGTCAAATGAATATATTATACAGTCTCTTCAAAATAGAATAGAGTTTTGATCAGCCACATAATACGTCCACTATGTTCATTTTCAAACAACAAAGCATTTTTTTTCAGCTCAGTGAATATGGCTACAAGAAATGTGTGGCCTTATGAGAAAGGCTTATTTAAAGTTTCTTTGATGATAAAAAGATATTCTGATCACCACCACCATGTTTCAAATCAATAAGTCTAGAGATGCAAATAGAAGAGTTATTAAAAATTAATTTGTACATTAAAATGTCTGTATGACTAATAGCGAGTAAAAAAAATATGGTATCATAAATCTCTGTACTAGCACTAACCCCTCTTCTCATAAAAACATTGGGATTTGCATGCACTGGTTATGCCTTGGAATTTACGAACAACAAATAGTAACGTGACAGAAAAAAATATAATACTATGAGAGAAAAATGGACAAATCAGAGGAATTAAATTAGCAGAATTGCTATAAGAAAATATACTCTAGCAGAATTGGTTCAAAGAGAAGACGGACAAGGTAGAGTCTGATGCTCACAGTCTTGTCATGTGTGAAACAGTGAAAAGATTATACACATGCCAAATAATTCCACTAATAAGTGTGTCTGATAGAAAGTTGCTATCATGTACTTGTTCTTTTCCTGTGTATTTACAGGGGATGTTAAAGAAAATCATTTGGTTAATTTAGGACCAAAGCAGGAGCACTGTTAAAGAGCAAAAATAAATAAACATGGGTGAAAGGTTGAAAGTCATAATTTTCTCATGTAACCTTTAGTAGATATTGTTTATTATCAGTTATCTTTAAAATCTTTAACACCTTGTTATGTGTAACTGTTTAATGCATAAGGGCAGAAGAGACTGGAACGATTAAATAGAAGATATTCAGTCTAACCACATTGATTTGGATTTACAATAGTCTTTTTGAATTATTCACTGGATCAAAGTATTTTTATCTCATCTACAAGTGAATAAAATCCAACTCAAATTGGTCTACACAACAATGATAGAAAATGAATTTATTTGCTGTGCAACTAAGACACGGCTAGATCAAATTTAAGACAGGCTCAACCAGGAGTTTAGTTATCTTTCAGTTCTGTATTTCCATTTTACCTCCACACATGGCATCTCCCAACAATTCTAGCCTCACGGTCCCATGTTTAAAAAGTGCCTAAAACATCTCCCAGCAATCCTATGGAAAAGGCCCTTTGTCTTTTACTGATTTGGAATATGTATCACTGATGTGCACATCCTAGAACTAATCATAGAAAAAATATCTATATTCTGAATTGGTCATATCTGAGTCATATGTTCATCCTTCAGTTCAGGGATCACATCACCTCTTCAGAAATGCAGGGACTGAGAATGGAAAAGATGGTGATTGCACAAAGTAAAATAATGAAAAGAGAAAATGTGTACTCCACGTAGTAAAAAAGAGGTTTATTGTATCCACCCTGGTGGCTGCCCAGCATTCTCACACACCTGTTTTAAAAATGTACAGACACTTTCAAAAGCCCCACATCCAAGTGAGAAAACCCACAGGCAGCTGAAAATACAATCACCTCTTTTCCAGACAAGAAAAATACTAGATATCAGAACTGATACTGCATCCAAAAATCTTGGGTCTTTATGAGGTTTATATTCCTCTTTAAGGTGTTTGGATATGATATCTCATTGTTTAAGTGAAAAAATTTATTGCTCCCACTACACCCATTATACATTGGTGAAAAATGTGACAGAAAAGGTGATATAAATGCTGAACAATTAAAAAACAGACAAACAGTAACAAGACCAACCACCCTGGGATATGCCATAAGATTTTATTTCTTCAATCTAAATGCTTACCTAATAAGAAGATATATGTATGTTTTTTGTTATCTATCTATTTATCTATTCCTTTGCTAGTGCAGACATAAATTCATAGAAGATTTAGTTCTAATTTTTCACTTTGCTCAAAATAATAGCTGCATGTGACCTGAAATCAGGGTTAGGAATTGCTCTCTGAAGACTGAATTAAGGTTTTGGGTTTAATTTATGAGTTAAAAACAGATACACTTCATTTTATATATGTTATGTATACACACCATATATACACCAATAGCATAGTACCACAAACTAGGTGACTTATAATATATATATATGTATTATATATATATGTGTATTAATCTGTATAAGTTATATGTCACTAAATGACTAACATCACATTACTCCTCTGCTTAAATTTCCCTAATAGCACCCTGTTAATTCTCAGTAATGGTAACATCTTTACCATTACTCACTAGCTCCTTTTCAATTTTCTGACCTCCTTTCTCACTCACCGTTTTCCAGCTACAGTGCTGCCCAGGCCATTCCTCGCACTAGCCTGCAGCATCTCACTCCAACATTCTCCTGAAATGCTTTCCTCCAGATATCTGCACCACTCTTTTTTTTTTTTCTTTCTTGTCTTTCACGTCTTTGTTCAAATGGCACTGACTTAGTGAAGATTTTCTTAAAAATTAAGGCTCACTTCTGGAAATCTTTGTCCCTTCTTAATTTTCTTCATCACTCTTATCGCAATGGACACACCGTACATTTTACTTATTTTATTATTTCTCTGCTTCCATTATATTGATGCTCCTCCAGGGCAGACATCTTTCTCTATTTTGAAAACTTCTAGAACAGTCTTTGAAAGAGTATTGCTGCTCAATAAATATTTATCCACCCCACCCCCCAATACTATCGCTGTTTTATTATAAGTCTTGGAATAATCTAAGAAACCCTACATATGTTCTCATAAGAGAGCAGGTTACTTAACTTTTCTAAGCCTTAATTTTGATATTTTAAAAATGGAAATCATCTCATTAAATTTGTGTAAATCTTCATGAGATACATTTAAAATATGTTAGTTGAAAAGATATGATGAATGGTAAGTATTAGTTTACTTTCTTCCTTTTGCCTGTTGTATATCTGTTCAAAAACCATCTCTGTTGGTAATTGAACATATGATCGTTTTAGTTTGCTGGGGCTGCCATAGCATAGTACCACAAACTGGTGGCTTGAAACACTAAAAATTTATTTTTTCGTAGTTGTGGAAATTAGAAGTCCTAAGTTGGAGTGTCATCAGGGTTGGTCCCATCTGTCCACTCTGAATGAGAATCTCGTCCGTGCCTCTCTACCAGCTCCTGGTGATTACCAGCAATCTTGGCACTCCTTGGTCTGTAGCTGCATCACTCCAGTCACGACTCCATTGTGACATGGCCTCTACCCTGTGTTTTTCTGTGTCTTTGTGTCTGAATCTCCTTCTCTTTTCTCCTATAAAGACACCAGTCATTGCATATAGAGCTCACCCTAATTCAGTATAACTTCACCTTAAGTTGATTACATCTGCAAAGAAATATTTGCAAATCAGGTCATTTTCACAAGTAAGGGGAAATAAGACTTGTACATATCTTTTTGAGGGACACAATTCAACCCGGGACACTGACCTTCCCTTGTTTATCTCTCTTTCTGCCTCAACGGGGTCACGTTTTTAGTACTGCCTCTCGGAGATGACTGTTCTTATAACAAGGAAGGTGAAACTAGAACGTTGAAGAAGTAGGTAAGAAATCAAATCTATCAGATACCATCAAAAATATTTTATATTTAAAAGAGCTTGCATTCAATTTTGGGTGCTTTTTAGAATTTTTTTTGATACTGATATTATAAATAAATAAACATTAAACATTTTCTTGTAAATTTAAATGTATAATTCATACAAATGAAATATAGGTAAATATTCAGCTTTAAAAGTATTGAAAGAAATACAAACTAAAACCATCTGGGTGTAACTTTTTCTTTTCACCAATAAAATGACCAATGACCAAAAAGAAGAAATACAATCTGTCAGGTTCTATAATGTTCTGCTCTCATACATTACAGTTGGTCGTTAAATTAGAATAAACTTTCTGAAAACCAATTTGAAAATACACATTGAAAGTTTTAAAATAAATATTTATCCTAAATGACCCAAAATTTACACAAAGGCACAGTGTGTTCACAGTTTGAGTACAGTAGTGAAAATGTAAAAGTAACTTAAATATTAAAAGGTAGGAGACCAGTTATATAACTTAAGTTAGGACCCTATGACATGCTATTGCACAGGCAGAAATTTTGTTTGTGGATGCTTTATTTCAAAATGGAAATAACTTCATAGTTTTCTGATTATAAATATAATAAATATAATAAAATATATATATGGTAGTTGTGCCAGAAATAGAGATAGAGAAAATATCAATAGTCCCATGTTCAGAAGTAATTCAGAGTTAACACAGGAGAGAATTGAGATGTTTAATGTCAGTAGTGGCCCATGTTTTGACATACAGGTGGACCGCTTTGGTTCAAAAGCACATCTGAAGAGCAGATATCAGCTCACTTAGCATCTATGTGTTTTCTTCTAAGCTTCTAAGACTACAACCTGTTTAATTGGACCTATGTTGCGTTAGCTTCACAGCTATTTCTTTTAGAAGTCAGGGTAGCCTGCACCTCTGTCAACCTGAGCAGGGCCATCAAGGCAGTTCTTATTTCGTTTCTATGTTTGTTTAATTTGTTTGAATTTAAATGTTGAATGAACACATGTTAGAAAATTTGGAAAGCCCATAAATTTATAAAGAAGCATGGAAAAAAGATTTTGATCCTTACAATTCAGAGACAAGAGATGGTATAATTTTGCACATCTATTTCTTTTGTTCTTCTTATAGTTCTTATTTTACCAAGATTATCTTTCTACACTATTAATGTTCTGCTGTTTTTAATATCATGGACTAGGAATTTTCCTGATTACTAACAATTTTTCCACATGATGGCCTAAAATAATTTCCAAAGAAATTAAAATTTTAAATCCCCAAAAGCTAGAAAAAGCATGGTTATATGCATTTTGGCCTGCACATATAATAAAATAAAAGATACTATAGATAATTTTACATTGGTAATGGCAATCACCAAAATATATATTGTTGCCTGTAGAATTCTTATTGAAATAGCAGCATATGAAGTTTGGTCTTTACCTAAAACATGGATTTAAAAAATGAAATGTACTCTTCAATCATTATTCTCATCCAGCTTTAAGTGATTGTGACTTTGTTCTGCTGGGCTTCACAGTTCTGATCCTTTACTCGACTTTGGGACTTTACCGGATTTACCTCATTGGTATTGACCTTTCTTTTTCTCCAGCTTTCCCTGTCGTGAATGATCTTGCTAACCACATTACACGAACCTACATTCACACTGTGACACCACCAGGACATTGGCTTCCCTGTGTGGCACTCCCTCTAAGCCTGCTTCAATTTGTGTAGAAAATTATTTTAAGATTTAATACCTTTTAGGAGAATATATTGAAAGAAATTAGACAAATGCTTAGTTATCATGCACATCAGTAGCCTTGTAATGTAGTTATTCAAAATATATCTTAATTAAGAAAAATATTGCAGCAATCATCTACAATTCTGCATGCAATAGTAAATTCCAAACAAGCTAAATTTTCCAATTCAATAGCTTGTTACATCCACACTGTGTTTTGCAAACTTTTCCACTCTGAAATTAGGAAAAGTCTGGTTTATGAGACAGCTGATGAAATTCAGGTAAGGTCCTCACAGATTTTTATGAGGACATTTTGCTTTAAGAAAGTCTTCAATTTTACCTTCAGTCATGAAGGTCAATCAGTATAGTGGACATCTTTTTATAACTTCATATTCATGTAATTTGTTTATTTAACAAACTGGACTCTGTTGTGTACAGGAAAAACAGGAGCATAATTCTTATAATCTCTGTTCTTCCGTCCCTGTCTCTCAATACAGCCCATACTTTTCTAATCATTTTCAGTTATCAAGGAACAATTTTATTTTTTAGGTTTTAAAAAGTCACTTCAACCTTATATCAAAGTTTCAGTGTCTCATTGAGTTTAGAGCTTCATCCTGATCACAGACTGATTCAGACTGTAAAAGAGGTGTGTGTGTCTTCTTTTTTTCTTTTTTTTAACTATTTTATCCCTTAAATGTTTCTGTATTCAGTATGCTGCCCAGGGATTTTCTTGTGACTTGAGAGGAGTGCTCCTGAGAAGGGTAAGGTAGAAGCAGAAAAGATTTTGCTTGCCTGCTGGAGTTGTAATCTGGCATTGCCATATTCCAAGTGTGGATGAACCCTAAATTATTTCTCTTCCCCACTCCCTTCTTTTTCTCTGTAAGACTCTTTTAGGATTTTCCGGCTGGAGAAATAATGCACGAAATGCAACAATCATCAATAGATACTAAAAATCACTGTCTAATGGTTGGTGGAGAATTTATAATGAATTGATCAGGGTGACAACATCTAAACCACTCATCAATTTTAACAGCATAAAAATTGAGAAAATCAAAGCATATGCCTCATGATAATCCTATAATATAAAGTATACAGGCTGTGTGGTAGCCATGAAAAAATTGAATTTGAATTTAACCCAGCTTTTAAGTCTCTGTTCAATTTTTTCCCAGTAGAACTTCTATAACCATTAAATTAATTATTTTGGCAAACATTCTTTCACTATTTTAAGCTGGAAATCATTAGATCCTTTTAAACTAAATCTTTTCTTAGAATATAAATTATATTTCAGTATGTTACAAGTTTAGCCCAGGAATCTGCATTTTACGATATCCCAAGGTATTTCTAATGCATTTGTGTAATGGACCTTATTTTGGGAAATGTAGCTTTAAGCATTTTCTATTAGATTAACTGTATTTGACTAATTGCTTTTTATTTCCATTATGTTTTCCCCTCTGAATTTGTCTATCTTAGTTTAATACTAATGTCAGCATGCTCTCATCTTTCTGGTACCCAAATATCAGAAAACCCAATGCATTATATCAGCTGATATTTCTCTGTCATCATTTAGAGTTAGAGGACCATCAATCTGCTCTTTAATATAATACTTCTTAGTACTTAGTATAATTTGGGGCTGTCCCAAAATTCAAGTCAAACTATAGATCCAGGTCATATTTGATGTTCACTATTACTTTTGGATTTCATCCCAATGACTCTTCTTTATGTTTCACTTTCCTTTAGGATATTTGCATTTCTCATTATTGATCTCCTGATACATGAGTATGCAGTTTTCCAAGTTAGGTAGTTTTTAGTTAGAGAGCTGGGGATCTGTAGGAAAGAGTTGATTCATTCCATTCGTAACCCTGATCACACAAACTGTATATAGGTGCTCTTCCTGTAGTTTTAAAATGTTTGTTTCTTATATATACAAAATATAAAATTTTTAGTACAAATAAAAAGAAAAATACAATTTTGCTATTAACTCTGTATTTTTTTGATTGAAAATGTTGCCAACTTTGCTTTTAAAATTTCTTGTGAAACCATTTGTAAATTACCTACTTAATTTAATAAAAATTAAGGCCACACAAAAAAGTTTGTTTTTCTTGTGTTGTTTCTGCAACTGACAATCAATGTTCAATAACTTGATTGATCAAAATACCATAACAATGGATGATGTTCTTAAATGCTTCCCTGATTATATTCTAAAATTATTTTAAGAATTTAAAAAATTTAGTATTTGTGGATTAGTGAATGAGACAAAAACAAGACATTGAGAGGGCTTAATTTTAAAGAACTCATAAGTGTATCATTAAAATATTTAAACAAACTTAACTATATATTTACTACTAATTTTTCATTAGATTAAGATCGGAAGTTTTACTTTAACTGGAATTAAATTCCCATCAGACAATATCCCAATGCACATATTTGCTTTTTACTCAAGATGGTAAGTTGCATTGGGGCTATTTTCAAATTCAAAGCTCACAGACTAGTTGGGCCACAGCCTTGGTCTGAGAAATTGCTTCATTAATCTGCCCCTTATAGAGAAACACTTAGGAGTCTTTGATTTAGTACATAACAAATGAACACTTGAACATATGAAAATTAAACTAGCTTTATTTCCTATGGCACTTGATAGCAATGAGACCATACCAGCTATTTAAGGGATTTTTAATCATTTAGTTAGCTTTCTAGTCACTAATTGCGTAGGTTGCAGACTTTATTTAGAAGAAATTATCACTTGATTTGGTTTATTTAAACTGATCTACTTTCATATCATATAAACTTCTGCATTAAGGAAATTTCTTCCTTGATTGTTTTGTTTCTGATATTCAAGCCTGGATCCACAATCCTTTTTATTATTTCCCCTTATGCATTTTGCTTTCAAAATTGTACTCCAGTTGCACTGGGAGTCATATAACCTGGCACCACAGTACTATATTAAAATTTTTCCTTTATACAACCTGTCCTTATGGATCGCAGATGAAACTCACGTATAGGAAGTGACAAAACTATCGTGGATTGTTTGGTTAATGACTGTGAATTTCTCAGCACATCATTTAATATTTATAATAAACAAATATCTAAAATTGTATTTTTTTGTGTTACTTTATTTTTTCCACAAGTTTTCCCATTAAATAAAGGGATAATAAAATATGTATTTAAATCAAAATTTTAAATAATAAAATTAAATTGTGGTTTTTGTTCATGTTCAACACATAGTTGGTGCTCAGTAAATACGTGTTGACTAAATACTCAGTTTAGAACCGCTACCAACAATAACCATGAGTATGAACGCTGATGGTTTTAGCACATTTACTATTTGCTTACCATTAACTCAGGTATATATTTATTCACAGAGTGTTTATTGATGCTTCCATGAGCTAAGGTACTGTTCGAAGTGTTGGTGAACCAAGTAGATAAACTTTCTGCTTTGTGGGAGCTTCATTCTAGTAGCTCAGCACTGATTATATCATTTTAAACTGAGTTTACATGTCCCTACCTTCATGAAACTTAGGTTCTAAGCACACTAGTAACAGTATGTTACCCATCAGCATGTAATTTAAAACTTAATAAAATTATCTATAATAAGTGGTGGTTAGACTAATTCTGTGGTGGCCATTGAAATGTTAATGAATATGTGGCCCATTATTCAGATAATTTCAGTGAAATAAAATGTTCTACTTACACATCCATTTAATGATAGTCTACTTCTGTTTCTTACACGAATGTTGGGAGAAAGCATCCTGAGGTAGTGTTATTCTGAGTTGACACAATGATTTAAGGGTCTTCCCCATTTCAGATTGAGCCCAATGGCAAAGTGTGGTTTAGTGTCCTCTGGTGTCTCCAAGTTTTCTCCACATGGGTTATAAAAAGAAATCTCATCACAGAAATTTTAATTATATAACTATTTAATTATGTAATATTTGTGTAACTAAAGATTGATTTACCTTTTTATTTATTCGTTACAAATGAGATGTCATATTGTGGCTTATTTGATCAAAATATTTTTTAAGTGTGTCTCTTAGGTGAATGTGAATTCTTTTAGTTGACCATAGATTAAAAATAAATAAATTAATTGAGAGCTACTTCCCAAGAAATACATTTACAGATGCAATGACCTGGCTCCAATTCTCCTTTAACGGGTTTACTATATCAGATTTAATGATATATTATAATCAGATAAATTTATAATTTAAATCAGATATCTTCATAATCAGACAAATATTTGTCCTTTAATGGGCTTAATAATCAACATATCAGAAGTACTTTGGTCCTATGGACAGTTAATTTCTTACTATAGGCATATTTATATATCAACATATTATTTCTTCCTTCTTGCTTTAAATACAGCATGGATAGAAGTATAACAAGTAAAAAAAAATTGCCTCATTGTTTTTCTTCACTGTTTCTCTTCTTTTGAGAATCCATTCTTTTGTAATGTTGGTGTATTTTTTTCTTCCCTCTTTATCCCTCATTCCTGCTGACTTCTGAAAAAATATTTTAATCCAACCTTCCAGCTAACTCATTCATTCCATAACTGCATTAACTGTGTTACTTATTCTTTATTCCAACTCTCACTGCATCTAGAATATTTCTACTTTAAAATGTCTCTCTTTTGAGGATAATTATTAATCCTATTTAAAAAATTTTCTGTCTGTACCAATAATTCTGCTGCATGTGGTATACCCTGTTTAGATTTTGTTTGCTTGTTCGTTTGCTAAACAGGGCTTGTCCTCCTCTCGTCTATAAACTCATGTTTCTCTGGGAGCATTCAGCTTTAATTCCACAATATACATTAAGAAAGGGTTGAAGGTCAAGCTCTGGTTTGCACCCTCACATGTGAGTTTAAGGAGAGAGGTGGGGAGATCCCAAGGATGAAGAGTCTTGAGAAACATTGAGGTCTCGTCCATTACTTTTGCAAATTGACCACTGTCAGGGATTCATTTTTAAACCTTTCATCTGTCAGGAGTTCTCTTTCAAACATTTATGAAGCAGGACTATGGGGCAGAGACAATCTCTTCAAGATGTAATCAACAAGCCATGGAGGGCTGAAGGGCAAGGCAGTAGAAGAATAAGCAAAGATTTGGGGACTTTACTTGTAATATTGCACTAGTAACATGCTTCAACCTGAATTTCTCCTTGTTTCTGCTGCAGTGGGGCAGGATTCAAGGTGGTGTAGGGGAGAAAAAAAATTAAATGTTCTTTTCTGTTACAGACTGAATGTTTGTGTCCCACCAAAATTTACATGTTGAAGCCACCAATGTGACTGTGTTTGGAGATAGGTCCTTTATGGTAATTAAGATTAAATGAGGTTATAAGGGTAGGGTCCATCTTATTGTACTCCTCTTTTTAGTATCCTTATAGTAAGAGACATCAGGGTTCTCTCTCTTTCTCTCTCCACACACACACAGAACGAGGTTAGGTGAGCACACAGCAAGGAGAAGACCATCTGCAGGACAAGAAGAAAGCCCTCTCCAGGAACTGAACAAGAAGGCACCGTTGTCTTGCACTTCCTAGCCTCTGGAACTGTGAGAAATAAATTTCTGTGGCTTAAGGCACCCAGTCTATGGTGTTCTGTCTGCTATGGCAGCTCAAGCTGACTAATACATTCTTATACCTGTCTTCCAACCCAGACTGCCACCATCACCAGCTCCTGATGGCCTTTGATATTTCCAGTGGCTTTTTATTTTTTATGTTCTTTTCTCAAATTCATGTTTCACACTTGCATTTATAGCTTCTTTAGATTCTATTTGCAGGGAGGGAGCCAGCTGCATAAGCTAGTTCCCCCTCTTGTCGGTGTCCTTTGCTTTCAAAGCAATAGTGTCCTTTGCTTTTTTCACATGCATAATGGGAAGATCATATTTCCCTAATAAATTATTAAGTCTAATGATTAAAAATGCTTCCCTTTCTGTCAGAAGCAAACATTACAGCCATCCATGGACTTCAGGGTGCTCTTAGAAGCTCTGGCCAGCATGATTTTTATATTTTTTTTGTTGTTATTCTGATTAGTAGAATGGTTGGTTTTTGCTTATCTTTGCCAGAAAGATCATCTTATTTAAGAACTATCTATGAAAAATATTCTGAAAAATAAATTACTCCTCAAGTGTTATCATAATGTAATCACAAACATACCATTGTAAATTAAAGTTCTAATTTTAAATAGTAAACTCCACAGGTCTCATTTTGGGATTAAAGTCAACCATAATACTTTGTTATTTATGTGAGAAATGTTATTTTTGTAGAGTTCTAATTCATAATGCCTTGCATAATGGTCAATTAGTGAGGAGTATCCTTTCTAGATTTTTCAGGTCACATTCTTATTTTCATTTATTCTTAAATATACAGCAATGTACTCTTTGTCTACTTTCTTTAGATAGAAAATATGAGTTGTTCTCTTCAGTTATGTGTTGTGAATATTTAAGCCAATGTTATTCAGAACGGACATTTATGTTATTTCAATATAAAAAGATAACATGATTGGATCAGTATTTACGGTGATGCCAATAATCATAATTGCTGTTTATTGATTGGCATTCATTTATTCACTTAAGGATGCTCATTGAACAGTGACTATGTGTCACATACTTTTATAGCCAGTGTGCTGAATATGAATATGTATAAGACATGCAAACTTGCTTTCCATGGATTATAAGCAAAGTAAATTTATGTGGCGGGGAATAGCACCTATAAAAGTTATACAACATAATTATTATTTAGAAATTAAATAAAATTTGGAAATATTGAAATCAGCTTCAGAGAAGATCTGAGATGCAAAAGATGTATGTAAGTTTTCTAGACATAGAAGTAGGGTAAGAAATTTTCTCAAAAGAACTGGTAACTAACACAGAATGTTATATGCTAATGGGGAAGGAGGGAGAGAGGTTAAGGCGGAGAGAAGAGAGGAAGGAAAAGAGAGAGAAGGAAGGAAGGAACAAAAGAAGGGAATGAAGAAAAGAAGAGAGGAAGGGAACAAGTGAAAAAGAGACAGAAAACGATGAATGAAAGGAAAGAACAAAAGAAAGATGAGGGCCGGCCCGGTGGCGTACTGGAGAGTGTGCCACTTGTGAGCGCAGCGGAGCGCCGAGGGTTCGGATCCCATGTGGAGACCGGTTCCCGATCACTGGCTGAGCGCGGTTCGGGCGCAACACCGAGGGTTGCGATCCCGTTACTGGTCAGTAAAAAGAAAGACAAAAAGGGAAAAAAAAAAAAAGAAAAAGAAAGATGAAAGAAAGAAAGACAAAGAAAGAAAGAACATGGAACATCTGAAAACTCTGATAGGTTTCATGTGCAGGGATTATAACACAGATACTATGATGGCAAGATTGATCTGCACATAAGCAGAACTGCAGGCATGGCGTCATTATGGGTAAGGTTTAGAAAGAATATAGCTAATTAACTAAAATCTTAGGTGGGCCCGAAATTGACAAGTCAAGGTGCAAAACCAAGTGCCTGCAATAATGGGATGCTCAAGAATGGAGTGGTGAGTTGGAAGGGAAAGTTTGTAGGAATTCCTTGAGAAAAAGAGCAAGGAACCTCAGAGTTTTCTTAGGCTGGCATGTACTGTAAAGATAAATGACACTTGTGACTGTTTGTTCTATAACCAATATACACATAGTGAAGGCAGGGAAGGGAGTGCAATTTAAGTAGCAGACTGAGGAATTATTCTGAACATTAGTCAATTTATAGCATCCCCTTCACTACATCTCAGTTTCAAGAATAAGCTTCAAAAAGAATCTGCTTACTATTTTGCCATTGGAAATACTGTGTGTACATTTAATTAACCTTTTAAATACATAAACACTAAAATTATCTCAAATATTTTCAAATACATTTTCACAATCAAGGAAAAATCATGATAAATCAAGAACAAATTTGCTTATAACAGGTAAGTTGAGCACACACACAAAATGCTATTCAAATAAATGTCTATTGCTGGATGACTGCATAAGGAAAATGTAGTATAGATACACCATGGAATGCGACTCTACTGTAATAAAGAATGAAATTCTACTATTCACAGCAACATGGATGAACTTAGAGAAAATTTTAAGTGAAAAAATCCAGAAATAGAAAGAGAAACACTGCATGTCCTCAGTCATAAGTGGGAGCTAAACAACAACAACAACAACAACAACTAAAAAAAAAGAAGGAAAGATACAAGATCACAATAATACATTGAACTTTGAAAAGGAGAGAACAGAACTGACATTACCAGAAGTGGGAAAGGGAGATGGGGAGAGTGGATAAAGGGCCATAAAATATGATTAGACTCCATAATGTTGAATATACTATTGTCCTGATTTGAACAACACATATTACACATAGGTATTGATATTCAATGCTGTACCTCACAGATATGTACAATCAACTATGTTCCAATAAATATATAAATAAATAAATAATTAACCTTGTCAAGCTTCCTCACCTTGTTTTTCAATGAAGTTCAGTGAAGATCTGCACTTTGAATGCTGTTCCTGCCTCTCTTTATGCGACCTTGGGCAAATCACCTTACCTCACCATATTCAGCAACATCATCTACAAAATGGAAATTATAATGATACATACCTCCTAGGATGGATATTAGGATTACATGTATTGATCCATGGAAGGGAATTCAAAGTTTTCCTAACACATAGTAAATGCTTAAAACACAACTTCTCTAATGTCTCTTTTACATTTAAAATCACAAAAACTGACACTATTTAGCTCCCTCTGTCTTGCAGACCCTGAACTTTTGCTCAGAAACAAAGATTTGCTCACCAGAAGCAGAGACATTTGCGTAAGTTTCAGGAAGTTCATTTCTTTAACTGCTTTTTTCAGCTTCCTGCCTTTTCCCCCATCTGAACTAACGACTGCCAGAATCATACTGGAGGTAGGTGTGATTTTCAAACCCGAAAATCATCTTCCTGCTAGAGGTGATCTTTGCCTTTTTCTGGCAAAACCAACTTTTGTACTTGAGCCTGTGGCCAGATGTACCTGAAAGTCCCCTCTGGTCTTTGACCAGGGAGGTTTGCTTCACAAACTTCACAATCCCTGAACAATTCACACTCATCTCCTGTCCTAGGCGGCAAGAAAGCTGGAGTTGCCTCTTTTGCTTCTTGAGCCTCCTTTTGAGAGGGCTCCCCTTCTGCACACAGCAGCTGGGTTGCTCTGTGTTCACTTCCTCTGGCAGAATGGATCAGGTACAAGCTCACCGTGATTCTGCTGGGCACCTGTAAGGATTCGTGTCCCCTACCATCAAGTCATCGTTCTATCCAAACAATGCATTAGAATCCAGGTATCCTTGTCACTTGCTTCCTAGCCTTTATAATTCTGGTCAGTCACAAGTTCAAAAACTGCAGTTAAGTTATTTTTCTTTCTTCTCTGGTTTTTTATTTATTTATTTATTTATTTATTTATTTTTTAATTTTTTTTTTAATCAAGGTCTATCCTCTCTGAAGACCTTCCCACCATTTGTGTACATGTAGGGGGGGATGCCCAAGTACAAAACCCTAATTTTACCTGTATTGATCCAATGTCCTACCTTTCACCCCTGCATATCTATTACAACTTAAGCTTACTGGTTAATGATACAGGAGCCTCCCTTGCCACCCCTCTCTACCAATAACCATCACCATCACACGTATACTCACTAACCTTCCACTTATAAATAACAACATAGCTAACTAACTAGCTGGATAAATAAACATAAAGGTATTTATTTATCTATCTGCCTTTAATATGACTTTACTGTGAGCATAATCTACATGCTTTACTTGTGACAATATAATATCTGAACCTTTCCATGACAACAAGTGAAGATCTACATTGTTGTTTTTTCATTATTGATACATATTCATTGTCATGATTATACATTTGTGCTTTTGTAGGCAATCAAATTTTGTTATGAGTTGGATTTCAATATTAAACTCTTTCAAACAGCACAACCAGAAATATTTTTGTACATAAATTTTGATGCATTACAAATAATTTATTTAAGATATATTAAAAAATTAAGGATATTTAATAGTGTGGTTTGTACTGTCAAACTGCCTCCAAAAAGTGTGTATTGAGTTACATTTCCAGTGGTGATGGGTATTATCAATCTTTTAAATCCTTGTCAAGACTGGAGTATGTTGAACTTTAATGAAGGGGATTTACTGGGTAATTTAAAGAAAAATAGTAGATAGAAAGATGATAGATAAATAAATATAGTTATAGATATAGCATATATGTACATTGCAGATGTCTTACATATATTCTATATCTGTATATCTATACAAATATCAAGAGAGATATATAGATATGTATAAATATAACCTTTCGAGTGTTCAGTTTGGTTCTGGAAATTTAAAATTGCTGTATCAAATACTTTGTACATCCATAAAATAGAAAATTATTTGACAATAAAGGAATGACTAACTGCTATAACATGGATGAAATCTGAAAACATTATGCTAAGTGATAAAAGACCACCTATTGTGACATTCCACTTATATGAAATAAACATTATATGAGTATGTATAAAGACAGAAAGAGAATTAATGGTTACTTAGGACAAGGAGGGGGGTCAATAGGAAGTGATAAAAATATTCTAAACTTAGATTTGGTTATGTTTGCACAACTATGTGAATATAATAAACACCATTGAATTGCACACTTTAGACAGGTGAACTTTATGGTATATAAATTACATCTCATTAAAGTGGTCAGAAATACCTTGCTTTGGATGGATTATTTATCACCCCGAGTTGTGATTTTATAAAAATACTTTTCTTTCTCTCCTTTTAGAATGGAAAGACTTTGAAGGTAAAGACCATTTTAATCCTGTTCATTTTTGTATTTCCAACATGCTATTTTTAGGTTTTTTTTTTTTTAAAAAAGAATGCCATTAGCCGGTAGGAAAGTGAGGAGGTAAACTAGGTTCTCACTGGGAAGTTAATAAATTAAGTTTTAAACATATTGTGTTTACACTACATATTATACATCAAGGTGAATTGTTCAATGGAAGTTGTAGTTATGAATCTGGATATCAAGAAAAGAGCAAGTACAGTGGGTTCTTAACATAACGACTGATTTTTGGAAAAACCTAAGGCATAGATAACAAAAAGGGCATGTTTTGAATCTTTACAAAATTGTTTCATAAGAAAAAATAATTATTTTAAAATCTGTATTCATAATCTTAACTAGTATTATCTGATGACATATTATAAAAGATTAAATCACCATATTTGGTATTGGTCATCAATAAAGCCCTATTCAAAATGTTGCAGCTTTGTTGATCTTATGATATAAAGAGATTCAATCCTAGACCATTAACTGATTTGGGACCAACCAACATCTAAAGTTGCTTAAACCTGCTTGGAAGTGACAGCCACATTTGTAAAAGGCAGTAATATTCATGTGGAGTACCTGCCTCAAAGTTTGTTCTGGAATCATTTTAAAGCCTTCATAAATTCTATTTATGGTTTGAATAAACAATAGTAAAGTAAAAAACAAATACAAACATAAATAATTCTAAGAATTTTTTCTGTCAGCAGATTTGAGTTTTAACAACATTTTATGCATGTTCCAACTCTTTATCTTGTTTATACTCTTTAGTAAATGCTTTTCAGTTAAAAATGGCTTGGCACATAGTTGTTCATAGTAGTCTCTAATGATTCCCTGTATCTGAGGTATCAGTTGTAATATCATCTTTTTCATTTCTAATTTTCATTATTTGGGTCTTCTCTCTTCCTTTATTAGTTAGCCTTGCTAAAGGTTTGTCGATTTTATTTACCTTTCAAAAAAACAACTTTTTGTTTCATTGATCGGGTTTCTATTTCATTTAGTTCTGCTCTGATCAAAATTATTTCTTTCTGTCAATTAACTTTGGGTTTGGATTGTTCTTATCTCTCTCGTTCTTTAAGGTGAAGTGTAAGGTTGTTTATTTGCCATCTTTCCATTCTTCTGAAGTAAGCGCTTCATGAAAATGATAAATGCTGGTGAGGTTGTGGAGAAAAAGGAACTTTCATACACTGTTGGTGAGACTGCAAAATGGTACAGCCCTTATGGAAAATGGTATGGAGGTTCCTCAAACACTTACAGATAGATCTATCATACGACCTAGCAATTCCACTGCTGGGAATATACCCAGAGGAATGGAAATCATCATGCCAAAGGGATACCTGTTCTCCCATGTTTATTGCAGCACTGTTTACAATAGCCAAGAGTTGGAACCAGCCCAAATGGCCATCATCAGATGAGTAGATAAGGAAACTGTGGTATTTCTATACAATGGAATACTATTCTGCAATAAAAAAGAATGAAATACTACCACTCACAATAACATGGATGGACTTAGAGAAAATTATATTAAGTGAAATAAGTCAAGCACAGAAAGAGAAATGCCACATGTTCTCACTTATTTGTGGGAGCTAAAAATAAATTAATAAATAAATATACAAACAAATAAAGGGTAGGGAGAGAAGAAGACACAACAATCACAACAATTCCTTGAACTTGTTGAGAAAAGTGAACAGTTATGATGTAGTGGGGGGAGGGGAGACAGGGAAGAAGGAAAGGGGAACAGGTAAAGGGACATGAAAATCAACTACAATGTATATTGAGAAGTTAAAATTTAAAAAAAATGGCTTGGGTCTTCATGATTTGGAGAAAAGTCTTAAAACTGCTGCATTCCTAAATAAATTTCTTCACTTGATCTATGGGAATAAGAATGTAGAATTAGAATAAAATAAAAGTGTGTTGGATATATGTATTGGAGTAGCTCAGGGTATTTTAAGTGGCTAAAACATACTAACATGGACTCCTAGTCAACGTCACTGTGGGTATACTACATGCCTTGAATTATGCTAAGTACTTTACATACATTATTTTGTTTAATTTCACAAGAACCCAATAAATTATATTTTTAGATAAGAGAGTGAATATATAGAAAGTTTAGGGGACTACATATCACATACATATCAAATGAAGGCTCTAAGAACCAAAGCCAGGTCTTCAAATTCTAAAGACAATAATTCATTCGAGAGGCTGGCTGGAAAGGTTTTTTGAATTTAACAGGATTTGAAGTTTTCATATCTACAGAATTAAAAATATTATAACCCGTTGGGTGAAACCAGATGGGGAACATTATTGCAGGCAAAATTCCATTGAAGAGTACTGAATTGTGTGGCATAGCAAAGCAAAATCTATTTGCTTTTATGTGTGTATATATATTTTCTAATAAATGACTCATTTAAATTCTCCATCCTCAAAAGAATCTTAATGAAGAGAATTTTATATTATACTCTGCATTTGGTATGAAACAGATAGTTGGCATTTTCGTAAATTCCCAAAGCCCGGAAGAAGGCTCATTGCATTCTGAGTGAACCGATACCCGTACCTTCCCTAAATAAGGCTAGCAAACTGGGACTGCAGTGGGCAGGGCCCAGAGCAGCTTGGCGGTTTTACACAGATTTTTTTAAAAAGCCAGTAAGTTCCTTTTGGCTTTTCTAAAAGACAAATACTTTGCAGAAAAACTGTGAAGTAAGGGAAACTATCAAAAACCGTTCTTGTAGAACAGTGAGGCAGTGAGGCAGACACTATCCCCCTCGTGCATTTTACAGTCTGTAATAGAAATTAACAGTGCCATCTGCAGCCCGATTATGCACTTTAAGATCACTGCGTGGTTTATAGCATGCATTATGGTATACAGCAGCAATTTTTGCTAAGCTAGTCACAGTTATATTCATTTCCAGAAAATTAAAAGATCCTAAGGACATAAAGAATACGAAGACAAAGGCATGGGGGAGAGGCCATGTGAGCATTAAAAAACCCTTTTTCCTCTGGGTTTATCTGACATTCTCCAAGCCACTGGCATCAATTCTCTCTAGTTCCTTTTTACTATCTTCACCCTCTAGAAATAAATTTTGTGCTGCTAAAATAAATTATATTATCTGCTCCAGTGGTCTAAGTTAACAATTTATTCCATATGTTCATGATCTTTGTGTGAAATAAGTCTCCCAGAATTTTCTATTTGCTCTTAAGCTCTCTAATTACTGAAGGCTGAAAAGTCTACAAAGCGAGAATAGGGGGTAAAAGCTTGGTAGTCCCATCAATGATTCACATAATAACCCATAGATAGGAAATACATAGGGATTTTCATTACAACTAAGTTTAGGGCCGGCCCGGTGGCGCACTGGAGAGTGCGTTGCCTGGGACCGCGCCGGCACTCCTGCTGAGGGTTCAGATCCCATGTGGAGACCGGTTCCGCTCACTGGCTGAGCGCCGTGCAGGCCGCAACACCGAGGGTTGCGATCCCGTTACCGGGCAGTAAAAAAGACAAAAAAAAGGAAAAAAAAAAAAACTTAGTTTAAAATGATTAATTAATTAATTTATTTTACCAATTGTGCCAGAAAGTTTTTCTCACCAATGCTATTTAATGATATGGAGTAACATAGGTATGTAGGAATTAAAGCAGAAACAAATCTCAGAGTAAACCATTACCTGTCTGCCATGGGTGTATCATAAAATATGCACTGTAAAGTATATTTTGCTCAACATTTTCAGCTCAAAAGGCAAAATATATATTATAGAGCATGTTTACATACTGAGAATGGAGGGAAACTAATACTTATGGGGCTCCCACCTTAATAAGCACTTAACATATATTTTCACATTTCGTTTATTTAAAACCCATAATAAAACTATCAGCCTCCTCTTTCAAATGAGGAAAATGGAGACCCTAGAGATTTAGTAATATCTTACTCCAACTTTCTTGAAGTTTCAGACAAAGTGAAAGGGAATTACTTTCTTTGATGAAGACGATTCTTTCGATGAGGGTATAAAAATGCAGTATATGCTACCTGCTAAAGCTTTCAAGTCATTTACTTAACATTACATAGCTAGAAAGGACCAGCCAAGATTCAGTAGCAATTGTAATCTTGGTCAGAAACTACAGTAATCAGAACAATCTTGAAGCCATAGGCTAATGAAAACAGTTTTCTCTATGATTTCAAAGGAAGTATCAAAATTATGCTAACAATTTTGCAAATGCAAAGGATGAAGTAGCTTAGATATAATATTAATAGCAAGTCTCCAGTAACCGATTTACTAATTTCTACCTTAACTCTTCAATCCCAGACTAACTAACATTGGTGTCTTAATATCTACTCTGTAGTAGTTAAATGATATCTAGAGAGCAGATTGGCTTCTAAACATAATGTCTTTACTGTTGCTGCTATATAATATTGTGACTCAGAAATGGCTTTTATTGAAAAATAACCTTGCATGATTTATATTATTATTTCAAAAATTTTAAATGAGGAAACCGATACTCGGGTGCAGGAAATAAATTACTCAGAGCAACATGGAGAGTAAAGAGTAAATAAATCTTAGATTTGAATTCAGGTAGGCTTGCCTCCAAAAGCAGTTTTTTCTTTTTTTATATTTCTATTCCCATTTGTTACTGAATGAAATTTTACTAACTTTACCTGTGTAAACTTTTCCTTAATTTGCTTGGATGAATGACTGTTAAGTATTCTAGAAGTATAAGAATCATACATCGCGTTTTTCAAGTATCCAATTTTACTTTGTTGCAATATGAATTCATAAGTAGGAATAGAATAGAATTGCTGTGTTATATGTGTGTGTTTAGCTTTAATGGAAACCTCCAAATACTCCCTCAAAATAATTTTAGTAGCTTACTTTCCCACCAGTAATATATGAGAATTCTAGGTGCACCACGTATTTCCAACATTTGCTATTTTCAATCTAATCTTTTGGATTTTAGTCAACCTAGTAGAAATTTATTGGCATTTTATAGTCACTTAAGTTAGCATTTTCTTGATGACTAATGAGGTTGATAATTTCATGTGCTTATCGGTCATTTATATGTCTCCACCCGTCCGTTAGAATGTTGTCCTTTTATTATAGATTATAGAATTTTTACATTTTCTATAAACACATGCATTGTCATATGTAAGTATTTTGGTTATTTTCTCACAGTATGTAGCTTGATTGTTTACTTTAATGATGCCTTTATTTTATAGCAGTTTTTAATTTTGATGCAATTCAGTTTATCTTTTTTTTCCCTTCTGTTATTGTTAGTGCCTCTGGACTCTAAGGAGTCTATCTACCCCATAGTCACCTATGATTTCTACTATAAGCTATTTTTAATTTCACATTTAGTTATGTGAGGCATTTCAAATTAATTTTCATATATGGAGTGAAATAGATATGAAGATTTACTTTTTCTTTCTACATGGATATCCATAAACTTTTCTTTCCACACTGATTTCCTTGGCATCTTATTTGAAAATAAATTGACCATACATGTATAGATTAATTTCAGGATTCTCTATCCCATACATCAATCTATTCCTCTGTCCTTTATATACTATCACACTATTGTGATTAATATAGCTTTATAGAAATCCTTAGAATCAGTTTGTGTAAATTCTCAAATTTTGTTCTTCCTATTGAAATTTATTTTGTGTTTTTTGAGGTGTTGTATTTTTATATTCATTTTAGAAAGAGTACATGGATTTCTTCAAAAAGACCCACTAGGATTTAATTAACTCTATAAACATCCGTACAATATAGATACATGAAATACATTGTCTTCTAATCTACTGATATGCTTTATAATTGTTTATTTTGATTTTTCAGACAAATTTTATTAACAATATTTCAGAATTTTCAAGGTAAAAACACATTTTATTAGATTTATTTCTAGAAGTATCAGGCTTTGGATACAACCTTAAATTGTTTTATTTTTAATTTGATATATCTCTTGTTTGTTGCTGGTATATAAGAATATGTGATTGTTACATATTGACATTGTATTCTCCTCCAATTTTGCTAAAATTTCTTATTTCTAGCATTTTAATTTTTACATTCCATAAGCCCTTGTATGTACTACATAATGTAACCTGTGAATAGCTGCAATTTTATTTCTTCCTTTTCTTCTTTTTCCTTTGTTTTCTTTTTTTCTTCTTCTTTTTTTTCTTATTTTTCTTTCATTTCACTTGCTGGAACTTTCAATAAACCTGCCTTATTCCTGATCTTGGGGAAAAAGCATTTAATACTTCACTATTAATCTGGGATTAGCTGCAGAGATATCAAAAGTGCCGTTTACTGATTAAAGAAGTTCGCTTTTCTTAGTTTGCTGAGATTAGTTATTATATATGAGGATAGATTAAAAAAAGTTTTCTGTACTTATTGTTATTAATTTATTACTTTTAAAATATATCCTCTTCATATTATAGCTGCATTTATTGCTGTTTTGAATATTAAACAAATCTTGCATTACTAGAAATAAACCTTATTTGCAGAATTATTTTTATCTACTGCTAGATGTGTAATCCTTTTTATATACTGCTGGACATAATTTGTTAATATTTTATTAAGGATTTTTGTGTGTGTTTATGAGGGCTATTTATCCATATTTTTCTTTTCTTATAAAATTTTCTTTCTGGTTCTGGTGTTGGGGATATGCTTATTTCATAAAATGAGTTGGGAAGTCATTCTTTATTTTCTGTAGGAGTTTTTGTGTAATATTGATATTACTTTTTAAATGCTTGACATTTCACCAGTGATGCTATATAAACCTGGAATTTTCCTTGTGAGAAGACTTCGTAAAAAATTCAAATTCTTTAATACCTATTGGGCTATTGAGATTACCTATTTCTTATTGTTGTATTTTTTAAAGGATATGTACATTTTTCTGTGGTGTCAAAATAATTGGCATGAAATTGTTCATATATATCCCCCATTATTTTTTAAAATATTTACTTTATTTATGTTCTCTGTATTTAGTCCCTTTTCAATTTCATTTATTTTCATTCACTTTTTTCTTTCTTTTTACTTTTAGTTTAATTTACTATTATTCTTCTGTCTTTTTAAAGTAAAAGATTTCTTCGTTGATTTTTTATTTCTTTTTTTCTATAAGTATTTCAAACTATAAATTCCTTCTAAACACTGCTTTAGTTGCAAATCACATGTTTTGATACAGTTTCCATTTTCATTCTCTTGAAAGTATTTTTAATTTCCCTTATGTTTTCTTCATTGACCCATACATTATTTAGAAATATGTTTCTTACATTTCAAATATTTAGTTTTGGATATCTTATGTTTTATGTAATGTAATGTCATTGTGTTCAGAGAACTTACCCTCTATGATTTTAAACATTTGAAACTTACAGATTTTTCTCATCACCAATTATATGTAGGTATATATTCTATCTTGGTGAATTTTCATATGCACTTGATAGGAATGTGTTTTCTGCACTTTTTTGATTGTCATGTTCTATAAACATCAATTAGTTCAAGTGGTTTGAGTTTTCTTTACATTTTTTATATTCTTGACAATGCTTTTTTTTTTTTTTTTTTTTTTTTTTACTTTCACATTAATTACTCAAAGTGGTTTTACAGTCTTCAACCATGATTGGCAATTTATTTAATCTCCTTTCAGGTCTGTCATCTTTTTTGCTTCAAGTATTTTGAAGTTTTGCTGTTAGATGTATGAACATATAGAAATCATTACAAATGATTTTACTTTTTCTTTTTCTTCCTTTTTTTTTGAGGAATATCATCTCATTATTTTATTTTGCATTTTATGTTGTGTAATCTTTGAGTATTGGAAGACTGAAGATGTTTCTCTCTTTTACTTTCAATGTATCTGTGTGTTTACATTTAAAGTTTATTTCTTGTACAAATAAATCACATGCTCCTGTTTTTCTGAGAGTCTCAGAGCCTCTGCTTTTAAATTGGAATATTTAGTACAATTTCATATAATGTAATTATCAATATGTTTGGGATTAAGCCTATCATATTTTTGTATGTGCTCTATTTGACAAATCTATGGTATTTTCTTAGTAATATTTATTTTTTGCCATATTTTATCTAACTTAAGTATGTTTTCCATTCCATCTTCTATAGGTGTGCTATAATATTTTGTATTATTTTTAGAAATTGCTCCAGAAATTATATTTATTACAGTGTACATTCAATTAATATAATGTTTATTGCTATATTAATATGATATTCAATTAATATTATAATAAATCTTATATAATGTGACCATTAAAACAATTTATATTTTCCTCCTCCCACCTGCTGCATTATATTATTGTCTGCCAAATATACTATGAACTTCTTCAATACATTATTACTATGTTTGTTTTAAATAGTCAATATTCTTTTCAAAATACCTATGGAATTCTCAGTTGACAATTTTCTCCTTCCAGTATTTTTCTCTGGAATTTTCCCTGAGCTACTTCTATTAGCAGGTAGTGTTACATCATTGTTTTTGAGGTGAAACAAAGGCTTGGGCCTCCTAGTCTGCTCCCTTGCTGATGACTTTCTCTCTTTCAAGTATTTTATTTTATTGTATTTATTTATTTATGTATTTTTTATGCATGTATTTGTTTGTTTGTTTGTTTATCTATCTATCTATTTATCTATTTATCTATCTATCTATCATTTATTTATTTACTTATTTATTATCACCTCCTTACAGTATTTTAAATAGTTTGCTCCATTACCTTCTGACCTCCATTGTTTCTGATGAGAAGTCAGCCATTCTCTGACTTTTCCATACCTGGTTGCTTTTAAGATTTTCTATTAATTTTTGGTTATCAGTGTTTACTACGATGAATGTGGATCTGGTTTTTCTGGTATTTATTTGCTTGGGATTGTTGAGCTCTTTTTATCTGTAGCTGGATGACTTTCATCAAATTAAAAATCATTTGCTTATTATTTAAATTCTTTTTTTTTTCTGTCCCTGTTTCTTTTCCTTATTGGACTCCAATGAAATACACAGTGTATTGTTTATATTGTTTATATTGTACCAGTGGGTGAGAACTAATTGTTAATTTTTCTGGAATTCTGTTAGCAGGTGTTAAAATGGGTATGGCTATGTTAAATATCTACCTGCACACCACTTAGGGGTTTCTCTCATTTCAATTGCCCTGGTCTCAGTTTTCAACAGGCCACTTCAGTATACTATGTTAGGGATTCAGGTGACTAAGAGAGAATTCTCTGAACTCTTCTGCTCTCCCCTCTTCCTGCAGCATAGCTTTACTCTTAGACAAGGTTCATGTGCCATATCTCTCAGAATATTGTCCGTGTATACTCAGTGAGTAATTATAAGAAGCATTTGGCTAGTGGTGATATACTTATTATCAATTATGCCAGCCCTCATTCAACCATTAAAAGTTTTGTAGCAGTTATGCTAGTGTTTTCCTCATTCTCTACTATTGATTCATCCTCCTGTAGATGCTTGAGGGGCAAAAGCAGCCCTGTGTACCTTGTCTCCTAGGAGAACTTATTGCTTTTTATAATTTAATTCATTTTTATTTCTTTGGCTAATTTAATCTCTGATGAATTTATATATATATATATATATAAATATATATATAAGTATATATATATATATACTCATTATTGTTTTTAAGGTGGGATTGATATTCTCTTGTGACTTCCTACAAGCCTAACTAGAAGTAGAAGTCCTGACATTCATTTTTATCATATTCATCTTAGAGGAAATAAGTACATGTTAAATATCTATTGAATAAATACATAGCTTGAATTTCTTGGTGTCTTAAATGAAACAAAAAACAAATAAAATAATTCTATAGAATTCTATTCACATTTTTAAAATTGTATAAATTCACTTCCCTGATTGTATTAATTTTGAAAAACAAAGTGCATTAGTCTGAAGAGATGATGTCTTACTGCAATGAAATGACAACAAACTTCCAACATCTTTGTGGTTTATTTTTCATTTTTGCTAAAGTTTCATTGAAGGTCTATTGCTGCTCTGCTCCATGTGTCTTCACATTGGCTCAGTTTGTAGATTAAAAAGAGAGAGAGAGAGAGAGAGAGAGAGAGGAGAGAGAGAGAGAGAGAGAGAGAGAGAGAGAGGAAAAAGAAAAAGAATACATTGGATTATGGGCTAGCACTTTAAGCACACCATATATAAAGAGAGGTCTCTTCTAAGATTTCATTGGTCTGAGAAAGTCACATATTCAAATGTGACCTGATGTCAGTGGGGAAGAGAAATATAGTCTTTTCCCAGGGTAAGCAACAAATATTCTTAAGCCTATCACTAAGTCATCTCAGTAGTTCAGTCTCATAATTTTGAACGTATTAAATAGTAACATAGATGGAGACATTTTGGTTAATTCATATTAAGCTGAGTACACCAAATACAAGCTGAGTAGAAGTCACTCATCACCTACCAAATTTCTGCAATATGGTTTTATTCTTATTTTTTCTTTGTCCAATGAAGATTTGGAATATTAGACATTAATGAATCTCATATTTGTAGGTGTATTATTTATCGGTTTACTTAGATATGTAATTTCTCTTATTACTCTTAAATAATGCTTTAGGGAGAGGGATACAACCAGCCAGTGCCAACTTTAGAATTTGGTATCTGCATTGTGGTTTCCATTTCTTACATAAATTATTTAAATACTGATATTAATAGTCACTTGAGATTTTAGTCTGAAATATACTTCTTCTTTGATACAAATTCCAAGTAATCATCATGATATTTGTGATTTCATTGCCATTTCAAAGAAATTTTCAATGAAGTTGATTATTCTGAGTTATCTAATTAGTCAAAAACATGATTTTTAAAAATGTAATTTTTTTAAAAAAACAAGATGCTTGATCATTTAAGCTATGCTATAATAGCTGCTGACATCATCAGCTCTTTGTGCTTAGTGTTTTAGTTATTTTTTTGGCTATTATCTGCTCAATTATTTGTATATATTGTGCAGCTGATATGGCTTGGATGATAAAATGGCCAAATATTATTTTGTTTTAATGACTGTTCTGAGGGACAGACGTGGGATGCTGCTGCCCTGTGACATCCTGGGACACTGCTCCCTGAATCCTGGCTGCTCCAGATGGAGCAGTCTTGCCTCAAGTGGCCCCAAGTGTGGTTCATGCTGGAGAGTGCAAGTTGGAGACCTTGGTGGCATGCAAGTAGTGTTAAGTCTGCAGGATCACAGAATGCCAGAGTTGTGCCTCCCGAATTTTAAAGGATGTATGAAAAAGCCTGGGGACCCAGGAAGAGATCTGTCCCAGGGGCAGAGTCACCACATAGAACCTTCACTAAAGCAATGCCCAGCAGACATGTGGAGTGGCAGTTGCAGCAGCAAACTCCCACCAGCGTCTTTCCTAGTAGAGCAGTGAGAGCTGGACCACCACGGAGACCCCAGAATTATGGGAGATACCAGTGGGCAACATTAGCCTATGAGGGCTGAAGCATGGGCTAAGACGAGGCAAGCCATTGGACTGAGAGCTGTCTGAGGACTTCGGGACCCAATGCCTGTACCAGAGTGCAGAGGATTTCGAACATGGAGTTGAGGTACATAATTTGGCAGCTGTAAAATTTAGTGCCTGTCTTGCTGGGTTTTGGACTTTTTAAGGACCTGTTACCCCTTTCTTTTGGTCTATTTCTCCCTCTTTGAATTGCAATATATACCCTATTTTTTCCCACAACTATATCCTGGAAATAGAAAACTTGTTTTGATTTCACACTTGGGACTTTGGACTTTGGATTTTTTTAGTTGAAACAGCTTAAGACTTTGGGGGTGAAATGACTGTATCTGTATGTGAAAAGGACATGATTGCAGGGAGGGAGGCAGTGGAAGAATTCTGTGGATTGAATATCCTCCCAAACTCACTGAAGCTTAATAACCACTGACAGAGGTAAGAAGGTAGAAAATCCTATTATCGTAACTGAAAGTTGGGGACCTGAAGAGGTAATTAGATAGTGAGGACTGTACCATCATGAATAGATTGATCCATGTTTGGAATAATGGGAGTGGTTCTGGTAGCTTCAAAATAAGAGGGAATGAAGAGTTTAGTCTCTTTCTTTGCTTCTGCCATCTACCATGTGACACCCTGCTTTGCTGTGAAGAGTCACCCACCGACAAGGCTCTCACCAGATGTGTTCCTTTGACTTTGGACTTCCCAGCCTCTGAAACTATAAGCAATACATATTGTTTCTTTATAAATTACCCAGTTTTAGGTATTTTGTTATAAGCAATAGAAACAGACCCGTACAATAATGTAGTCTGAACACAGCATGAGCTAGTTACCTCTGAAGTATTTACTTCAAGCATTTATGTCAACACCAGACATAGAATCAATAAATGGCACACAGGAATGGAAAAAGTTTATTTTATCTCATATTTTTCCTAACTTTGTTTTGATCGTCTACTTTGGGTCAATGCTGATACTATGCAGTATATTGAACTTGTTTGGCATGTCAGCTATTGTGGTAAGTGGTTTTCATGTGATATTTCATTTAAACTAACAAACCCATGAGTTTGTTACCACTATCCCCATTTTTCATGCAGAAACTAAATATCAGGGAGGCTATTTGCCTCATCCAAGATCACACAATTAGTGGTAGAACAGGAATTCAAACCAGGCTGTTCTGACAGCAAAGTCCATGCTTGAAATCAATGTTTCTCTAACTTAAATATACCAACCATTTACTAAAGGATCATATTTAACTTACAATCTGGAAGTTCTAAACTGCAGCATGGATTTCTCTGTATCTATCAAATTCTCAGGTGATGTCGATGCTGCTAGTTCTTGGAGTACACTTTTTTACAGGCTTAGCCTTCCTACTCTTTCCTCACTCTTTTTTTTTTTTTTTTTTTTCCCCAGGTTGAGGTACAATTCACACTGTACACCTCAGACTATATTTTGAGTAGTAAAGCTCTAAACTCCCATACTGCCTCCACATTTCTGTTATATCTCTACACAGAAAAAAAAATGAGTTTTCTAGGTGAAAGTGAAATAAATAAGAATTGCCTTTCCTATATACTTTGCTATACTACACATCTCCAACGAGCCCTTCCCCAACACCACCATCCTGATATGTCCTCCTTTAATCACTCAGTACCCCTACGCTGCCATATGTTTATTTTTTAATTTATGTTTTCTGTTTGTTTATTTTGCTGAAAGCCTCTACCACAATATAACAATATAACAATCTTTGCTTTCTCCCCTGTAAAGATTTTCTCTCTCTGGTCACTTTTGTATATTTGAAAAAACAATTGATTAGCTTATAATTCCAACTTCATTAAAACACCCCTTACTTTATCTTCAGAAAACTGATTTCCTTTAGCAACAAAGGAAAACAGTCTGAATAGAAATACATTCATTTTAATTATGAATGAACAAAGGTGGAATTAATAAGTTAACTCTCCAAGTTATGTTAGCATTTTTAAAAAGAGGATTAAAACTTAGTCTCATGAGATTTGTCCTTGTTGGAATTGTAGAAAATGAGGTTAATCCAATAATTCTTCACTTACATCATGTGAGCTACCACGTGGGCTGACCCTGACCAGACTTTATCCACAAAAACAGATTTCCCTAAAACCCAATCAGAAAAGAAGTAATAGGGGGAGAATTTAATCCACACTTTTAAGTTCTTAACTGGTGGATATTAGCTAATCTATTTAACTTCAAGATGAAAGCTGCTTACCTGACTTTTTTTTTTTTTTTTTGTAGATTTCAACAACTCTATTTTTATTTGGTTTCTAAAACTTCATTGGATTTTTTTTTTTCTTTTTAACACAGACTTTAATAAAATGCCTTAACTAACAGTCTTTCTTCTTTTTCTGTTAGTTGCTTGATACATCTTCCTATTTTGCTTTCTCTTTTCATGGATTCCACATATGTAACACTTCTGAAATCACTTTGTCCTTTCTCACAGTTGGCATTTTTTTAAAGTCTGATAATTCTGTGTTGCTTCCTTTAGAATTTGGTCTCATGAGCATTTTAAATCTAATGATGTTATGAACACTCGAACTTAGATGTTCCCAATGTGAAGTTTATTTAACATACTTGGCACTGTTTCAAGGACTAAGTCCAGAATTCACTGGAGTCGTGTTGGCTGTTCAACAGACTATAGAGAAAAGCAATCCTGATATACAGGCCGTGAGGAAATAGGGAGTCCCTTCTTTCCCTGGTTCTGCCAAAACTTGTTTCTCTAATAATATACCAGCAATGGAAATTATCATGCAGGCCCTATTTTTAGAATGAATCTTGCAATATAATCCAGTTATCTTGTTCAAAAATCTTGGATGAGATTCTGGCGAGAAAGACATTTCTTTGCGTCTGTGTCTTCATGACCATCTGCTGTTCTGGCTGGCTCTGTACCCTTGATCTTCCTTTCATTCCTCTTTGCTTTCTGGAATCAACAGTTCTGGACTTGAATCTGCTTCTGATGCCCCTTGAACTGTTACATGGTAAGTGACATGGGCTTTCAAAAGTGGGTTTGTGGTAAATATGCATACAGCAGGTAGACTGACTCCATTTTTTCCACACAAATTCTAGAGAACACATTGTCTCAGTGAAAATCCAGTCCATTTACTTGCATGAAATTGTTCTAAACTAACACATTTTATTATAAAGAAAAATAATCAATGTTCAAAATTTAGTGGCACAAAACATATTAAAACTTGTCCTCAAATCTTATTCATGAATGATGATAGTGTATATTTAGATATGATTTCTCCTTGACTTTTCCCCCATATCTATTAATACCATATTATTATATATTACACTATTTATCATATTGCAATAAAATACTATTTTATAATCCCTGTTTCTTTAAAAATGCCTTTATTATTGTTTTGTCATCCAAATAGCACATTTGGAATCTCAATTACAACCTTGCTTTGTAGTGCTGTGAAATTATCACGATCTAATAACATTTATATCCAAGAGAGCAAAATTCTGAATATTGGAAATTAAACCTGTTTGGATATGGGAAATCAGAGAGTTCCAACTTTTCTCCTTAACAGATGTGAGTTGACTTCCATTAAAGGGAGGATAAAAGAAAAAAATGGATATTTTAAGCAAAGGTTCTAAACAAATGTTTTAAAACTTTACCAATTATTTAAGGCCTGGCTGCTGAGTTAGATTTACTTGTAGCTCATATATGCCAAGACATATTCTAAGAACTTGCTGACATATAAATTGCATATCATGTATAACTTCATGCTAGATAACAAAATGGAAATGCTAGAAATGAAAAATTAACCTCATAAAAGAATATTTCTTCAGATGGACTTAACAGCAGACTGGACAAAGCGGAGGAACAAATCAGCAAACTTGAAGACTGGTCAGCAGAAAAGATCTAGACAGCACAGAAAGAGAAAAAGGTAGGGAGGAACAACATGAACAGTGCATCTGAGATCCAGGGGCCAACATCAGATGGTCTGAGCCAGGTGTAATTGGAGTCTCAGAAGCAGAGGAAATAAGGAACAATGAAGAAATATTTGAAGAGTTAATGGCTAAGAGCACTCCAAAATTGATGAAAGACAATAATCCACAGATGCAAGAATTTCTGTAACTCCAAGCAGGCTAAATCTGAAGAAAGCCATACGTGTCTTGAAAGCAGCCAGAGCAGAAGCAGAAGATTCCCACAGGGAAACAGTGCTGTGGGCGAGGGCTCATGTGTCACCAGGAGCAGTGGTGGCCAGAAGGCAGCAGAGCAACATCTTCACTGTGCTGAAAGGGGAGGAAGTCAACTAGAATTTCATATCTGATGAAATATTCTTTTTTTTTTCCTTTTTGTCTTTTTTCGTGACTGGTAACGAGATCACAACCCACGGTGTCACGCTCGTACCATGACCGGCAATGGGATCACAACCCTCGGTGTCACACCCATACTGCACTCAACCAGTGAGTGGACCGGTCTCTATATGGGATCCGAACCCTCGGCGGGAGCGCCGCTGCACTCTACCGAGTGCGCCACTGGGCCGGCCCTGATGAAATATTCTTTAAAAATGAAGGTATTGTCAGTCAGGATCCAGCTGGGATACAGAAGCTATACCAGCTATTTAAGGAAGAAAACAAAAAAACAAAAACAAACACACTTAACATAAAGAATTACTAGTAAAAGGTGGTTAACTACCAAGAGGGTTTTTTGTTATGGTTGTTGTTGTTTTCTTTTTTAAATAAAGAGTTAGGAGGTCTTGAAGCAGCAGGTCAGGAAGTAGCTTTTCCTCTAGGCTGGGAGAGACTCCCTCTTCCCATACTAAGATTCAGGCCTTTCAAAGAGGGCATGGCTGGCACTGGAACAGGCATGGGCAAGGAAACCAAGCTGGTCTGCAGGACGACTGGGCTGGAGGACAGGTTCCCCCGGGAGCATCCCGCTGGGGTGGCGCAGAGCACAGAGCTACTGTGGAGGCCCCATGGCTGGGGCCCACTATACAGGCTGCTGGGCTCCAGTGCTGAGTAACAGCAGATGACCAGAGCCGACAGGGAAGCATCTCCTGGCCACAGAGCCATGCCGTGTTGCTCCAGAGCATTCTACTAGCAAAGCCTGATATTCCTCCAGCTGGCAAAGGAGAAATGATTATAGCATCCTGCTTTAGGGTCAAAAGACAGGGAAAAGAATGGTGGATTTGGAACGAAAAGCAATAAATTGATAATTGGTGTAGAAGGTAGACTCTGCTGGCCAAATTTAAGCACTGTCCAAATTTGAACACCAAAATAATTAAGGAAATTAGTGAATTATAAGCCATTAAAACCTAGGAGTGCATGAGGTCTACTGATGATGATACATGCTATGATACATAGATGGATGGACAAACAGATGGACAGACGGATATACAGATGGGTTTACTGGTGGACAGATATAGAAGTGTGGGTTCATGTTTTCCTAGAATGCTACCTGCCAGTTGGTAATTGTGGAGGGAAGGAGTGCTAAAGTTGGAAAACCATCATTTTGTAACCATCATAAAAATATTGGTACACACACAGTAAGTTCATACTAGATGATATAATAAAGATATTTCAAAATTTCAGTGGCTTGACACTAAAGGTTAATTTATTTTTATTAAATAAAGTGTACTTCCACATCTAGACAAGTTAGAATAAAGGGGAAAGATTTATATTGCCATCTTAAATAAACAAAAAAAATAGAATAAAATATGAAACACTGGTTGTTGAGTCATTGGACATCAGGCAGTGCAGGTCAATGACGTCTGAGAGTGGAGAAACACACCTGATGAGCCCCAAAAGTGCCCCTCTGTAGAGAGTTTCCAGTTGGCATTAAAGTGAGTGAAAGCCCTAAGTTCGGTGAGCTACCTATGCTAAGACAGAGCTGAGAATTTGGGAAGGCCAACATGGCTAGAATTTGTAGGACGGCGTTTTGGAGAAGAATATGGAGGCTAGAGTGATATCCCAGAAATCATTGGAGGATTCCCCTTGAGTCATCAGCTAAATACAGAGAAGTGTATGCATGTGAGACAACTATTTGAAGTTAGAGAAGGAATGACAGAAATGGAGCAGGATGAGCAATATATATGCAGCTTACACAGGGCTAGGTATCATTCACTTTTCAACTACTTGAGTAAAGAAACCTCATAACAAGCTACTGCAAAGAGTAGTCAGAACTGTACTTCCTCAGTTGCGGGGCCAAAGATACCCTTGGTTAATTGTTGCTCTGGTAGCACTTAAAAATATTAAAACAAGCTTTGTTAAAATAAAACTCTTTACCATTCACTTTGTCCCAGAGCAAAGCTCAATAATATTTATAGTAATAAGAAGATGCAGAGAAAAAGTATATCCACAACTTTTAGCATTTAATAAAAAAATTACCAGGAATGTGTAGAAGCAGAAAAATACTACTGATGAGGATGAGAAAAGTCAAATAACTAAAAACACTGGAGAACTGATACAGATGATAAAATCAGTGGATGTAAATATGAAAACAGCTACAATAAATGCATTCCATATTATATTAAGTAGAGGAAAGCTAGTGGCTAGTGAGGAGAGACATAATATGTATTAAAAAGTACAATGGAAATTTTAGAGATAAATATATAATGCCAGAGATTAAAAAAATCCAATAAATGTGGCAAACAGCAGAGGAAACACTGCAGAAAGATCAGTGAAACTGAGGACATAGCAATATACACAAGCTACAATGAAAAAGAGAAAAAGAAGACTAAAAAAAACGTCAGAGCATCAGGAAAGTATAGGATATATTCAAGCTATATATATAACAGTTATATATATAACTGTTATTGTAGTACCTGGAGGAGAATAAGGGCAGAAAAAAACTAATTTTTCAAATTTGTTACAAAAGATAAATTTATAGATTCAAGCAGCTCAATAATGCCAAGTATAAGAAGCATGAAGAAAACCCGGTCAAGGAAGATCATAATCAAGTTGCTTAAAAGCAGAGAAAAAGAGAATTTTTAAAAAAAACTCAGAGTATAAAGAAACATTTTGCACATAAGAACAGAGATAAAAATGACAGCTCACATTTTATTCAAAACAATGAAATTCAGAAAGCAGAGCAGAGGCATTATTAAAGTACTGAGATAATAATCATAAAAAATTGTCAAGTTAGAATTCTATTTTCAATAAAAATATCTTTCAAAAAAGGCAAAATAAAGATAATTTGAGAAGTAAAATTGCTACGAAAGATTATCATTAACAGAGTAGCAGCATGCCAAAAAGTGTTAAAGAAGGAAAACAATATCTCATGCAAATATGGACCTATACAAAGAAATAAAAAGTGCCAGAAATGGTAAATATGGAGGAAATATCAAAACATGCCTTTAAATTTAATTTTAAATATAACTGACATTTTAAAATATAAATAGTAAGAATTTTTCTTTGGCATGCAAATATATACACATATATGTACACATATACACACATATATATTTTACATATATTGTATGACAAAGTGCACTGAGATTACTCCCTATATAAAATGTAATAATATTACTTGAATTTTGAATGAAATAATTTAATTATATACTATATGAATTATAAAATAAATATTAAAAAAGAAGATGTAGCTATTAAACCATTGAAGGAGATGAAATAGAACCTTAAAAAAATATCAGTACAAAAAGAGGTAGAAAAAAGATGAATACAAAAACGAAGCACAGGTAAGACAAATATAAACCAAATAAAAATGGCTGATTTGAATGCATAATAGCAATAATCACATTAAATATAAATGGTTTAAAGACTGTACATAAATGAAAATGATTTTTAGGTTGGACAAAAAAAGCAAGACCACACTATCTGCTGCCTCCTTTAAATACAAAGATACAGATGGTTAAAAGTAAATAGCATGAAAGAAGTTTCTCTGCTAACTCTATTCAAAAGAAAACCTTCACTAGCTATTTTGGTATTAGAAAATATAAGGTTGTGAGCATAGAAAATTATTAGGAAAAAAGAGGAACGTTTCATTGTGCTAAAGGAGCCAACTAATCAAGAAGGTATAATAATCTTTGATGTTTATTTTCTTAAAGGAAGAGTTTCAAAATATATGAAATCAAACTTATAAAAACAAAATAAGAAATAAGCAAATTCATAAGTATAGTCAGATTTCAATATAGAAGATTTCAGTACTCCTCTAGCAATAATGGATAGAACAAAATATATAGTCTATCAGTATATAAAAGTCTTGAATAACATTCATAATTAACCTGACCTATTGACATTTATGGAATACTTAATCCCCAAATGGGAGAACACCCATTTCTCTCAAATGGACTTAGAAAATTTATTTACCAAGATAGACCATATTTTGGGCAAGGAAACAATAATCAATAAGTGAAAAGGGTTTAAATCATACCAATTACATTCTCTCATAGTCAAATTTAACTAGAAACCAGTAAGTGAAAGATATCTGAAAATTCTAATATATTTGGAAACCGCACAATGCATTTTTATATAACCCAACACTTAAAGGAATAATATCAATTGAAATTAGAAAGTATTTTCTACAGAATAAAAATGAAAGCAATGCTTGGGGGAAATGCAGAGTATCACATCTTATATAAAAATGAATACAGTTTCAAGGCAGAGATTTATATACAAATTTAAGAAACAACAAAAAGAAGAGCAAGTAAAAGCCAAAGTAAATAGAAGAAGTAGATAATAAAGATGAGAAGGGAAAAATAAACCAGTAAATTTAGAGTAGAAAAGATAATGAACAATGATAAAAAACCTGTTCTTTAAGAGTACCATAGAATTAAAAAATCTATATCCAGATTGATGGGACTGAAGAGAGATAAAACAAATAACAAATATCAGAATTGATAAAGAGGACATAACTGTGGACCCTACAATTACTAAAAGGAAAATAAGTGATTATCGTAAGTGAATTAATTTCAATATAATTAAAATATAGATAAAAGGAATAAATTCCTTGAAAGGCATAAACAAGAAGAAACAGATAATATAATAGTCTATTAACTATGAAAGAAATTGCATTTTAGTTAAAAATTTTTCTACAAAGAAAACACTAGCTCCATTTAGCTCCCACTGAAGCATTCTAATAAATATTTAAGAAAGGAATAGTGACAATTCTAGATTAGAACACAGTTCTGACCAAATTAACACATACACAAAAATCTCAATACCTCAGAAATAGGGGTAAATACAAATCCAAACCACAATGACACACTACATACATGCACTAGAAAGAATAGAATTTTAAAAACTGACCAAAGATGGCTGGAAAAAATGTGGAGCAACTGGAACTCTCATACACTGCTCATAACAATCTAAAATGAAACAGCCACTTTTGAAAACGCTTTGGAAATTTTATTAAAGTTTGAACACCTCCCATTGGGTCTAGTTATTCCACTAGTAGGTATTTACCCAAAAGAAATGAAAGAAATGTCTACCTAAATGCTGTACATAAATGTTCACAGAAACTTCATTTGTAAATGCTAAAGTAGGCAACAGCCCACATGTCCATTAACATGAAAATGGGTAAATAAATTACGGTATATACATTTAATGAAATTAACTCATCAATAATAACTAATGAATACACACACTATAGGAATACACAGAGGTAAAGCACCATTTACATCATATCATAACAAGGGTACATACTGCAAACGTGTATAACTGTTCACGTTGACCTTAGTTGTCTGGCTGAGATAGTGTTTGACAGGGTTCTCCACTTGATATTATTCTTGTTTCCACTTTTTCATACTATACACTTAGGAAGAAAGTCAAATGCATAGCCCACACTTAAGGAATGGGGGGTTATGCTACATCTCCTTTAACCAAAGTGTCTGTACATGTTATTTGGAGTTCTGCATGGATGATTTGTACACTTTCCTGTGTGTATTTTTGTTCAATAATTTATATCGGTATGAATTCATAGATATATATTTTATTTTGGGGGTTAATATCAAATAATATATATATATTTAATTTTTTTCTAGTTTGGCCATTGGAAGCTCTTTCAGTTGTCTTTTGTATCCCTTTGACATATCACCATCATTGTGGATATATTTATGGGTTCATTACTTGAGCTTTTTTTTGAGCACTTCCTTACTTTTGGGCATCAAAAGACACTTCAAGATTATGTTTTCTTTTTTAAAATGTATTTATTTATTCATTTACTTACTTATTATTGGAACATAGTTGATTATTCATATCCATGGGTTACAACACTGAATATCAATACCTGTGTGCAATATGTGAAGATCAGATCAGGAGAATTAGTATATTCTTCATTATACAATGTAATTGACTTTCGTGGCCCTTTACCAATTTCTCCCATTTTCTTCTCCCCATATACTTTTCTCAGCTCTGATAACCTCGGTTCTATTTTCTTCTTTTAGAAGTTCAATATATTATTGCGATTGTTATATCTTTCTTTCTTTTTTTTATTTGTTTCTTTGTTTATTTTTTTATTATCTCCCACATAGAAGTGAGGACATGCAGTATTTCTCTTTCTGTGGCTGGCTTATTTCATTTAACATAATTTTCTCTAATTTCATCCATAGTGCTGCAAATGACAGTATTTCATTCTTTTTTAATGTAAAGTTGTATTCCATCGTGTAAATATACCACATTTTCCTTATCCAATCGTCTGATGATGGACATTTAGGTTGGTTCCAATTCTTGGCTATTGTAAATAGAGCTGCAATAAACATGTGGATACAGGTATCCCTTCGACATGATGATTTCCCTTAGATTATCTTTTACATGTTCTACTACAGTTATAAAATCAGCCATTTCTCCAAACCTCTAATTCCCCTTATTGGAGAATGTTAATAAAAACTGAGATCTTCTGGACATTAAATGTGCCCATTAGTACTGCGATGTCATTGCTTCTAGGGCTTCTCTGCTGACAGAGCAAGGACATATATGTGTGTGTATTAATCTGCATATTCACACACAAGCATATATATACAGACACACACATGAATGCACAAACACACACACAAACACACAGATTGTCTCTGGGTTAAAAATGGTTTTCAAAACTTACTATTTTTGAATTTAAATTGGTTTATCAGGATATAACCCCATTGTAAGTAGTATTAAGTGCATTTTTTACTTACAATCTTTTTGACTTACAATGGCTTTATCAGAACATAACACCATCATAAGTTGAGGAGCATCTGTGTGTGTGTGTGCGTGTGTGCGCGCATGCATGCATGTGTATATAAATTGTCTTTATTACACGAAACATGAGTTCACAGTGATGTCTTCAACTCTAATCCATTACCAAATGAATTACTTTAGCTGTCTCAACTTGTTTATCTCTAAACTCCCATTTTAGAAGTGAGAAAACTAGCTCTCACCATCTGATATTCATTTACTCAGTTGTTTAATTTCAGTCCACATGTACAGAATGGAAAACAACTTTGTCAATTAGCACCCAGTGCTTACGTGCAGTTTCTTCTCCCTTTAGTCTTACAGACTGTGCCCATTTTTAAAGTTAATTAGGTCAGCACCTTCCTCTCCCCATTCTCTTCAATAAAGTTGTTTAATTCATACGTAACACAGTTGTCTCACATTCCTGCATTCCATCCTGGGATCTCCTGACCTCCTAAACAAATTTATTTTTAATTTAAATACATTAAGGTTTACTTTTTTTGGTTAAATGTTCTATGGACTTGAAAAATCATGGTGTCATGAAACTTCCATTACAGTATTGTACAAAAAATAGCCCCACCATAGGTATTCCCTCGTGCTTCACATATCCATTGCCACCACCCACACACCCTGTACACACACATTAAACCCCTGGCAATCACTTGTCTGTTTACACTTTCTAGACATTGACTTTACCACATGTCATATAAATGATTTCATAGAGCATATAACCTTTCCTGACTGGCTTATTTTCTTATCAATATGCATTTAAGGTCCCTCTATATCTTTCTGTGACTTGATAGCTTATTTTATAAAATCACCAAAATAAATAGCTGATGCTATGGATATACCACTGTTTGCTTATCCACTACTATTGAAGAATACTTTGGTCGTTTCCAATATGGATGATTATGACTAAGTCTGTTTTACATATTCATGTGGTAGTTTTTGAATTGATACACATTTTCAAATCACTTGGGAAAGTATTTAGGATTCCTATTGCTGGATTGTGTTTTAATACTATTTCTTTTTATCATTTGAAATAAACTGTCAAACTATCTTCAAAAGGGGCTATACTATTTTGCATCCCCCCCCCCTGCCCCCAGCAATGAATAAGTGCTCCTATGCTCTGCAGCCTTTCAGGCTATTGTTATTGGCAATTTTTTTTATTTTTTGAAATTTTAACAGGTGTGAAGTGTTTTATTGTTGTTTTAATTTGGAATTCCCTAATGAGAAATAAAATTGAGCATTGTTCATATGCTTATTTTCCATGCGTCTATCTTTGATAAGGTATCTGTTCATATCTCTCATCTATTTTTTAAGTAGTTCATTTATTTTCTTATTGTTGATTTTTAAGGATTGTCTGAATATTTCGAAATAGTCCTGCATCAGGTATGTAGTTTTCAAATATTTTCTCCCAGTCTGTGGCTTGTCTTTTGATTTCTTAATAGTATCTTTCATAGAGTAGAGGTTTTTAATTCTAGTAAAGCTTAAATTGTCACTTTATTATTTCATGGATGGTGCTATTTGTTATCTTGAAACTCATTGCCAAATCCAAGGTCACTAATATTTTCTCCTATTTTTTTCCCTAGAAGTTATAGTTTTATATTTTACATTTAAGTCTTTCATCCACTTTGAGTCAACTATTGTGAAAGGTGTAAGGTCTGTGTCTAGGCTTATCTTTTTATGTATCCATATCCAATATTTTTGGTACCACTTGTTGAAAAGACTTCCCTTTCTTGATTGAATCACTTTTGCTTCTTTGTCAAAGATCAGTTGCCTTTAAAAATATAATAAAAATGTTCTTATTAGAGTCTTCTCATTCCTTGTCATATGTTTATAATGGTAGTATCTAAGAAAAACAGACCACATATGATCATTGACATTATTAATATAGTCTCTAAACTCTAAAACAGATGGGTAACAACACTACAGAATAGTAATGGATGCCTTAAAAACTAGAAAGTGAGAGTATTGGGCTGATTTTTTTCCCACAAAAATGACACTTTTCCTATTACCAAAATTTATAACTTTGAATTTTTCAAATAAACATTATTACATTGTATTACTGTAGTTTCACACTTTTCCCCACAACATATTATATTGAAAAAAAGATTCTATAGTCCCTAGATATAGAGTTCATACAATTAGATGTTATCTGTGGAGTATGGATATCTCTGTCTATTGTTATATTTATAAAAAGTGAAGCATCTTGTAGAAGTGTGGTAGAAGTTACAAAATTTTAGCAATAGTAAATGATTTTTATCAACAACAAAAAGTTAACATTTAAATGTAATGTTTGAAATTTATAGAGACTGTATAAATTCTCACTTCCAAAATAATTGTGAGTATATAAACTAAAGTGAGGAATGTCTACCATCCTCTCATTACTACTGGGTCAACCCTTCTGTGATAACTATAATAAGAATCCATTTACTGGACACAGATAGAAAGTGATGGAGACTTTATCTTTCCACCAGGAATCAATGGAACAGCAGCAATTTCTGAGGTACTTTGTCAATGAAATAACATCAAGTTTGAAGTTGAACTGTTTGAAGGAAAAAGCTGTCACTTTGAGATATGCACTGAGGAAAGGTGTTTCAAAAGTGATAAACATAAAGTAAAAATTGCCTGTTCAAGGAAAAATATTAAAGTTGAAATAGGAAATTAATAACTTTTTTCATATTTGAGATCTTGTGTCTGATAACACGTATTTCTAGAAACATATTTTCCATCTTTTGAATTTATGTATACACACACATATAAAGTTATTACATTTTCAATACAAATAAAAGTTTCAAATACTGCATAATACACATTTCTCCAAGTAAATAATAAACATGAATAAAGTTTGAAGGACACTCGTCTTTCTAAAACAATGCGTTCTTCACACCGGGCAATATTCAAATGTGGTTGTTTTTTTTTTAATTAATTTATTTCTCAGGCTAGATCAAAAGTTTGCCATTTGTTTTAATATTATTTGGTGTGGAAACTGTTCATATCTAAAATTTCAACTCTTCTGAACTACTATTTTGTTTTTCATGTATCTATTAGAATTATGTTTTCCACAAAACAAATTGATTCAGTTCTCTTTCTTGCTTAAAAATTTTCTGTGCCTATTACATGTTGTCAGGAAGCACATCCTTAGCATAGCCAAAAAGGCTTTTTAGATGTTGGCTGTAGTCCATTATTAGGAAATAAATTTCAGTCATTTTTAGTCACAATTAAGCATGCTCTAGACAACAAATCCTTTACTTCTTCGGATGTGTGGCACCCTCTCAAAATCAAGGGCTATTGATAGCACATTCAAAGGTATAAAACATACTAACAACACTGAAAATAGCAATATTTATAGTTCCATCTCTAACGTGGTATAGTAATGTCTCAAACACTGTATAAAAACGTTTGCTGTCATGACACATTATTTTGTCACCTTTTGGCAACGAGACGTCCCATTGAGCTAGTCAAACCTGTAGAGATAAAGCTTGTTCTAGTTGTATATGCCACTTTTTTCTTTTTTTTTTTTCTTTTTTTTTTGTCAATGTCTGGTATCATACAGATTCATAACTCTTATTTCCAGAAAGTTTTATCTCACTCTTTAATAAACAAAATCTGGAGATACTACAGCTTGCCAAAACATACTTAGAATAGTCATTCTAGACCAATTGAAATGCTTACATTTGCCTAAATATATATAATGTCCTTCCTCTGCCTTGAGCTATTGCTTGAATCAGTTTCCAGTCCTTCAAGCCTTCATCCAATTAACAGATATTTGTTGTTTGAATGAATGAAGTGAAGTGAATGAATGAATGAATAACCAATCACAGTGTTTTGAGTGGAAGTTATATTGGAACTGTTGGAGAAGAAGAAGAAATCATTGAAAGATAAAAAATGGACCTGAAGAATTGCCCTGAAAGCTAAGAAATAATTAATTTAAAATAGAGATTGAGGGATTATGTCACTGCTTTATCAGGATGTATAATGTAATGAGTTAGAAAATAATTATGATTTTCTCAATAGAAAGGTTGTTAATTATGCCCGAAGGATAGTGTTCTTAGCATAGTGGGAGGGAAATAAACATTTCAAGGGGTTCAGAAGAAGTAGTCTGTGTGTGAAGAGTAAAAATAATTCCCCATGGCTAAGGTTCATATTATATGAATTCTATTGGAAACAATTAGCCTTATCCTAATTCCGTCCATTACAGAGTCAGATTCTCTCGCAGGTGTCTTCTTACATCTTAGAAATTCAAAGACTGATTTTATTAAATTTTTTCTTCTCAAATGGCACACATTCTCCCCACAGATTTCCCTCCCAGGAGGCACTGAAGATTTTGCATGCTATCATTATTGAATAATAATATCTTATAAAAGTTTTGAGTAATGACATGTTTTCTTTAGATGTGTTTTTCCAACCTGGCCACAAACTACATACATGGGTTAACCAAGTGACAGTCTAACCTCCAGATCTTATTCTTACTTCTCTGACTGTTCATTCTCATGTCCTAGTGCCATCTGTGTTGCTTTGATCTTTCTTTTCCACTCTATCTCCACATTGGCTTTAGACATTTCCTTAAAGCTCAATCCTAGTTGCTCTGCTACTTTCTATGGAATCTCCTTCCGTGTTCAAATTATATTTCTAAGACAAGAAGCAAATCCTATTTTTTCTCAAAGATAAAGCCAATGTTTTACCTACTAGTATGCATTTTTAGGGTGAAAAAATACAGTTAAATTTTATTTGGGGTTACATTCTAAGTCAGCAAAAAATGAAAAAAAAAAAAAACCCAAAAAACCAAAAAACAAAAAACAAACCTAGAGTCAAAATTACCTTGAAATGCTTTGTGTAGAACATAAAATATGGAGTCTTATTTCTGTATAAACAAACTTGGAAAGTAATATGTTTTTAAACACACGCATTAATGATGTATTACCTTGAGAATGTAGTTAAACATCCCACTTATTCCTCAATTTTTCCATGTGTAAAATAGGGATAAATAGTAATACTTATATCCCACAACTATTGTGAAGATAAAGTTAATGAGTATAAAACATACAGAGCAATGCTTGGCACATAACACAGCCTCAGTCTATTATTTAGAAGTATATAAAAAAAAAGTATTTAAGGTAAAATATGTATTTTTACAAAGTATTTTTACCACAAGTAAATGAGATGGTAAAACTGACATACTGGAATTTGTGTATGTTAATACAAACATAATGTGTTGCCACAGTAATATCCGTTTTCTGTGCTTAACAAAATATTCTTTTCTAAGATGCATTCTCAAGATTAAGAGTTGAAATTCATCACCCTAGAACAATATTTATCTAGGTCTGTAACTTTCTCATTCTTGTCTTCAAACATGTAATACTCAAAAATCCAAATTACTGCTCAGAGTAGTGGAGGCACTGGGAAGTCTATGATTTGTTGCTTTTTCAAACTATGTCCATGTTCCGTACATTTTTTTCTTATGTTGTTGGGCTTCTTCTATTGCCTTTTGTGATTTTGCATATTTCTAATTCCCTATGGTTTCAGCACACATCAATTGGTCAATGTTTTGAGTGCACAACGGACAGAATCTGCTACTTCTGCTAACTTTGCTCTGGATGATTTTCTTTAATGAAATGGAAATACTACAATGATCTATTTGGCATTTAGGCATAGAGGAAAAGAGTGTTCTCAATCCATCTTTCACAACCTTCGCTACGAGCAGATCACTGGAAAAATGTGAAGGAGATCTTTTGTATCCTAGGACATGTTTGTCAACCCTTAGGAAGATTTCTGCCACAGTATACATACTTTGGAAGTTCTGAGGAAACTTTAGTTTAGTGCTTGCCTTTTGCAGAGTTATATTTCATTCCATATACCAGAGGTAAGTTATTCTTATCATTGGGGATACTAGCTTTAAATAAGTGTCATGCACAAATTAGAATAAAGAAATTATAACATTTAATAAAGAAAATTCAGTAAAGTTTTAAAAGATGTGAGCAGGAATAGCAAAAGCACTGGTAATGGTGCAGTTCCAAAGCATCAGCAACCATTGGGCTCTGTTACCATCTTTAACCTGAGGGGAAGAAGAAGGAAAATCATCACCAGAACCTACAAACAGGGAAGTATGAGTGGACAAAGCCCTGGGACAGGAGCGGACTCTCTGGCAAGGGACCCAGCCAGCCTAAGGCAATCCTGCAGGGAGGGAGCCAGCAGCAGGGCTGGCCACATAAATTGTAGGGCCCAGTGCAAGATGAAAATGAAGGGCTCTTGTTCAAAAATGATGAAGACTTTTAAGACAGTAGTAGCAAAGAATTAAACCAATCATGTAGCCCTTATGAGTGGGAGGCACTGTGTGACTGCACAGGTTTCATAAACCCATGAAGCCAGACTAGGGTGGGACGGGACAAAAATGACCCCAAATCCTCACTCAGAATGATTTCTATTGCTTCCCACTTGCTGAACTGAGTGGAGTGAGAAGACAAGAGAACCCATTTATATAGACGAGTCATCCTGCTGAGACACAGAGTGGGAAGAATGGATCCAGAGGGACAGAGCTAAGATATCCAGTATATCCAGTCTGTCCAACAAGCTAAAGCCATTTATCAAACAACAGTTTAAAAGATTCGCACTCCCATTGCAAAGAAGGTGAGTAAAGAAGTGAGTTCTATGATCTGCTTGAAATAAATACGAAAAAAAAAAAACTGATACAAAATGCAAGTTGAATGTAGACAAGAGAGGTAAATAAATAGCTCATTGTACCAAGAACAAGCTGTAAATGCTCAGAAATTCATTGTGGCATTACAGCTTCTTCTTGTACCACCACTTATTTGCATACATTAGAATCTTTACTAACTTTGTTGTCTTCTTTTCTTGCATGGGATAATAAATAATCCTTTAATATAAGCACATTTATTTTGTGATCCTCTCTAACAAAGTAAGGATTAGAGTGTTAAATGGTGAACAATATTTTCAAAACCATAAAGTGAGAGGAAAATCACACTTTCATAGGATAAAAAATAATCCATATGAGAATTGATGACTATTATTCACTGATTTATTTGTCTTTGTACATTTCAACCCTAAGCTTTTCCTACTTAAATAAACTCTATAGGAAATAATCATTTTTATTTTGTAGATTATGTTTTTTCTAGAACTAGTGTTGCAGATTCAGAGATTCCCCCATGGAAATATTCCTGATGCTTTCATTTGAAAATTTATACTGAAGTATATAGCATTTGTAACCCTTCCATCATTGTGAATATGTGATCTTATTAGAAAATAAATTTACCTTATATAGAATTGAGAGATCATCAAATATTCACTTCGGGATAGGTGGGAATTATGTACTAAAAGTGTTGGGGAACTTCTGTGGTCCTGAAGCGAGCATTCATTCATTGATGCATTTATTCAACAGTTACCTATTGAATGCTTACCATGGGCCAGGCATTCTGAAAATCAATGAGGTAAAAGAGAAATAAACTTTTCCTTGCCCTGTATGAACTATGTATTATTCAGTGATATTAGTAGGAATGTTAAAAAAAAAAAAACACAAAAATTACCCTCCCAGGTACGTGAAAAGTTAATAGAAATATATGTCAATTTGTTATTTTCTAGAATGTAAGCTTTACAAGGGTAGAGCTTTTTCCATTTTATTCATTGCTACATCTCCTGTGTATCAAATGGTGTCTGGCACATAGAAAGCCCTCAATAAATGTGCTGACAAAAAGAAAAAAGACTGTAAAATCACAGTAATTAATGGTTAATTATGTATGAGAGAAGAATCAATAATAATAAAAAATAAATGATGATAATGATAATCATGCAAAAATAAATGTAGATAAAATTCATTGTTTGCTATACATGTTGTTATTGATTAACCCATACCATTGTTTTATACTAGAGTTACTGTTTATATTTATACTTTATGAGAAAAAGAACAAGAGAGAAGACAAAAAAATCTGCTCAAGGTCACAGAAAAGGACCAGTCTTGTCCCAAGAAGACACCACAGTTTTTGATCTAAACCACTAGACCACTTTGCCACTCACAGAATTCTCAGAGCATATGAGAATTAGCTAGCTATTAAAGGATAAGTATTAGTAAGCCTGGCAGATGGGGAGAAATATATGACTCATGCAGAGAACCACAAATATATTAAGATACCAGAGACAGTTTTCCTATGAGAAGGTGTGAGGATAAGCCTGAAAACACAGCTTAGCCAGATTATGAAGCATATGAAGACTATTATAAAGAGCGTGTGTGTGTGTGTTATCCCATTGAGTTGTACAGCCATCCAAACATGTCTTAAAGGAAATAACACAAAGAAAGCTGCATGTTTATTGATTATTTATTCTTTTTAAATTCCTCCAAATATTACACTTTCAGTAATATGTCAATAGTGTAGAATAACAGAACTTATTTATATACAGACTCATTTATCTTACTTTAACTACAAATTTGTTCATCTCTCTCAATTTACCGAAACACTAATTTATTTAGTACAATATGTTTTAAATATTACCAGATTATATTGCCCCCAAATCTGCAGATATGTCCAAGGGGCAGAGGTAATACAAATTAAATAATTTCTCATATTTGAATGAGAAGAACAAAGCTCAGAGAAACATGACTGAATGCATGTTCATGTTATGCATTTCAGCTGGGAAATGCCTTGGTGATATTTGGTAGAACATTAAATCGAAACCTTCTATCAAATTTTTAAAATTTACATTTAATGGAACATAGTACTTATCCTCTGAGAAGGAACAGATATTTTATAATAAGATTTCATAAAACTCTCAAGAAAGCTCTTGTACTATTTGCTACATAAGAAACATTATCTAATGAGTGGAAAAAAAATCACATCATTAGTAAATAATCCATGATTCTGTTTAACACCCAGGCCCACAACGTTTTATAATATCACTCTTGTTCCGTGGCAGGATTCGCATATATAATGACGGAGATAAGACAGGAATTATCTATCTATCTAATCTTTAATAAGAAAAGTACACCTTTCAGTGAACTTTTATATTTTATGATTTTATTGCTGTTCTTCCTTGAAAAGTGAGAAATGTCTAGAACGACTAATTTCAACTTAAAGTGACTATGATGGGATATTTTGCTATCAAATTTGTTGATATGGAAGTATGTTTCTCTGAACCCCTTTCCTTAAATTATTCCAGGCTAGAGTTGGATACTGGATAAACAAAGGACATTTGTGAGATCTGGGAGGCAGAAGTGAAGCAACAGCCATTGCTCTCTGTAGGAAATGGTGGCTAGTGGTGGTAACACACAGACACAGAAGTGCTGGCAGATTCCAATTTGTACTTATTTTCCTCTCCACTGCTTCCAACTCTTCTTTGGACCCCTGACCTTGATGCCCAATAAAAGTCTCAGGCCCATTTCAGGATGTTTTTCTGCATACGTGTAGATGTTTCCCCTAGAATTCTCCACCACTTTTCCCATAAAAGGCCTACTTGACCTCCCAGATTTACTGGCTGAGGGCTCTTTTGATCTTCCTCCTGCCCTGTGCAGACTTGTGTTCCTAGCATTTTGTGTAAATTTGTGTAAAGCTCAATTCCTATGATAAGTCCCTTATCTGATAACTCATAATTGTGCTGCTTCCCTGAATGAACACTGACTGCACTAAATAAACATTTTTTTTACAATCCCTTAGCTGGAAAAAAAAAGAGAGAGGGAAACTTATGGGAACTATGTAAAATAAATATATGAAAATGAAAAAAATAGCTATTAGTTCATCAGACCAGTCCAGTTTAAGCCTCTCACACTTCAGCACCCCCCTCTGGGAATTTTATCAAATCTAATATAATTGATTGGTAATTTTACTGTTTCCCTTAAATATTAGGTTTACACTGTGTATACGTCATCATTAGAAAATTGTTATGAAAATTCAACTAAGATTTTATTTGCACAGTTTTTATTTCATTAGCCTTTGTGACATCCTATTTGATCCACCTTTGTCTATTCACCTTCATTCTCAAATATTTATATTCTTTTAATGGATTCTCTCTACAAACATACAGTGAAATGAAAAGGGGGGAAGAATCAAATAATAATATTTTTTCCACATACAATATAAATGTCAATTTCTATAAACGACCATCTAATTCAGAAGAACTTTTCCCTTTCTGTAAATGAGTTAATGGTTCAAATTCTATAACTATACATTTTAAAGCACTGAAACTTGTAGAATTTTCTGACACTGGCTATGGCATTCCTTTAAAGTTCTCTTCCAGCCATGGTTAAACAGTTGCTCTTTAGACAACTTTACTGATGATACCATAGATAGAACATGCACATTGGAGCGTTGATGCCTCTTAAGTGATACGGAAGGTCTACAAAGACAATTTCTTTTCCCTTCCCTTCCAAAAAAGTTTTCTGGTGGCAGAGAATTGGTTGTCAATAAGGGTAGTGCTATGATTTGAGTGTGTCCTCCAAATTTCACATGTTGGAAACTTGATCCCCAAATTCAAGTGCTGATTCAAGGTGGGGCATTTGGGAGGTAGTTAGGATTGGATAAGGTCGTGATGGGATTGGTGGCTTCAAAACAAGAGGAAGAGAGATCTGAGCTGACACATATGCTCTTGCCCTCTTGCCATGTGATGCCTTTTGCCATGTTATGACACAGCATGAAGGCCCTCACCAGATGCCAGGACCATGTTCTTGGATGTCCCAGCCTCCAGAACCATGAGCTGAATAAACTTCTTTTATTTATAAATTACCCAATCTGTGGTATTTTGTTATAGCAACAGAAAATAGATTAAGATAGGTAGGTTATCCTTTGAGGAAGATGCTGATAGCAAAATTGCATTAAGATATTAAGTCTCAGAATAGCTGCAAAATAGAAAAGCTGACTCTAAACTCAACACAGATCCACAAGTTCTAAAGAGACCTAAAGCTTTCAGGTCAGTAATGGCCACTGTATATTGGTAGAATTACAATTAAATGCTCTCTGAAACAAGGTTTCCTTTATTTAATCCCACCATTATGACAAAGACTAAGGTCAAGCAATGAGTTCACCACCAAAGACCACCAAGAATACCAGAAGGCAAGAACCCTGTGCGAGAGGTGGCACAACAAGCAAATAACTGATTTTGACTTTAAAGGAACACAGATGTTGGGATGATAAGTAAATAATACAGAACAACTATGTAATTTTGAGAACAAGATTTAATTAGAGAAATCACAGCAAAAGGGCATCAGAATTAAGTAGGAACATTTGAAAAATAAACTATAATCTAAAATAAATGAGGATTTTCTAGGTGAAAAATAAAATCCTTGAAAAGTCTCAATGGATGTCTTAACTTGGAGATAACAAACAACTGAAGAAAGAATTAGAAAATTAGATGATATATGTGCAGAAATTACCCAAATTTAAGCATCTCTAAAACAGTGAGATTAAAATTAGGAAAGAATTACTGAGAGATATGGAGGACAAAATAAATATATATAATATTAATTTAATTGATGTTGTAGGAAGAGAGTAAAAAATAGAGGAAAACGGCTACAAATTCTCCAGTACTTACAGCAACGGTAGTACTAATGGAAAGATTTGAATCTTCATTATAATTAGAATAAATAAAAATCAATTTAGGCCCAAATGTGTTATACTGAAGCTTCAGAACTCAAAGTAAAAGAGTCTTAAAAATGGATATAGAGAAAATTCAGATCAATTGTAAAGGAACAATAGAAAAAACTGTAAAACCATCCACACGGTATTGTGAAAAATAAATGCCAACTGGGAAATATGTACCTACTAAAACTATTTTTCAAAAATGTGTGTGAAATAAACAAGATACCATTTTATATCTGCTAGATAGGCCGTAATTAGGAAGTCTGACAAAACCAATACTGGAGATAATGCACCTGAATGAGAATTTATTGATCGAGGTGAACTGTACAATTTCTTTGGAAAACCTTAGCCTTACCTTATGATATTAAATATTCAGGTATCATTTTGCCTAGAAATTATGCACACACACAAAAAGGCAAATACAAAAAACATTTATAGCAGCATCATTAACGAAAAACAAAACAAAACAAAACAAAAAACCGGAAGAGATTGTAATAACCATCCTTGTTAAAAAAATTGTGATGTATCACAATTGACTACTACACATGAGTGAAAATGACTGAACAACAGCTACATGCAATAAGTGAAATAAAACTCTGAAACATGATATTGAGGGAAAATGCAAATGCCAGAAAACTGTATAAAATTTGATACCACTTTTGTAACCCCCTGAACTAGAACAACTTCACCATATATATTTTTTTGCTTATATATGTGAGTGCTAAAACTAAAGCAAAAACAAGAACAGGAAAAGATGAAGTATACAAAATACAGTATATTTGTTTCCTCCAGAGGGAAAACAAAGGGATAACATAGGACAAGAAAACATGAATAGATGCAAGTTATAGGTAAAATTCTAATTCTTGGATTGAGTATTGGTTTAATGTCTGTTCATTCAATTATTAATCAAAGTTATAAAATTAAAATGGAATAAAATTCATTATTTTAATTAAATAAATGTGTGTGTAAATATTTGATTCTAATTCTTAATTTTTTCTTACTCTTGATCAAGCATCCCTTTAGAAAGAAATATATGTGGCATGATTTGTATGAACCAAATTTTTTAGTCAATTCAACTACCCACAACCTTTCTTAGGCTCCCTAGAAATATATCAAAGTTTTTCTTGGTGTTTTGTCACTGAATCACAGTAGTTCCCCACTATTTGATCATAAATTCTATGGGTATGGCTAAGAAATTTGAAATACATTAAAGTTAGAGAATTATTACTAGAAAAAATTGGTGTTCCACTCAAATGCACACCCAATGCATAGTTGCTATCTGTATTCTGACTCAATTGAGCTAAGTTGGGGCATGTGTCATTCTCAGGGATCTATTTGAAACTCCCCTCCTTAATGTACAGCTGGTACTTTTCAAAACAAGGATTATATCTTTTCTCACACACAAGTATAAAGGATATTAGAGTTCACTAATATTCTTTTTTTCTTAGTGAGCTAGGATGTGGCAAGAGAGCACTCCAAAATTTAGTCTAAATATCATAGTTGACAATATATATTAAAATCATTTTCTGTTCTTGCCTTAAAGCTGAGATTGATTGAGGCCTAGGAAGCAATTTCCTTGGTTCCATCTTGGTCTCCAGCTGGGTCTCACTAGCCTTCCAAAAAGAAGGCATTTATGGTGTTGAATGTACAGCCACTCTATATTAATATTCTGATGATACAAAGAACAGGAATGAATTAGGAACAGTACTTTATATTTTATTTACTGATGTAATTAAAGCCAAAACTCATGGTTCTGGGGAACATCTCACAGTTTTATTTCTCTATGATAACTTCTTTCTGTGCATTTTTTTCACTTGCCTGTGTTTGAAGGTGAATAGAGGTATCTTCATGGCACATCACATCTGTGTAACTGTGAGCATAGGTCAGTTGAATAACAGTTCATGCTAGGTGATACTCGAAACTTGGCAGAGAAAAGGTAAAACTTCTATAAGTCCTCATATGTGCAGGTATAGGCATACAGCTACTCCAATGTCCACAAACCTGTGGAGTGTGTAATAGCAAGATCAGGTCAGAGATGGGGTATAGAGGATGTAGGTAGCGTACATGAAGTATTTGGAACCAATTAATCCATTGACAGAAAAACATATCGATTCACTTTTCAGTTCTTAAATGTTTTTCACAGTTGTATTGTAGATATGGTGTTATCTGAGTCTACACAGAATAACAGTAAAGCAATTAACTTACCCATCTTCTCAATACCTGCCTTGGCGCTTTCCCCAAATATATATTTATGAGAATCCACATAGCTGATAAGAATTCCAAACCCTAAATTTACCTTGATGAAACATCATTGAAGCATCTGAATATCATTTTTCTCATCTAGAAAATAGTAATAAAATATCTACCCTGCTAATATAATTGGAGTATGATGAGGTTTTAAGTGAGCTACTCAATAAAACATTAAGCATGGTATTACATGATTCATGATTATTAGTGAGTATTTATCACGTTGGACTGGAATAACTCCCTGTTTTTGGCAACTAGGTAGCACATATGTTTATAGTTGGTGGTCTTCATATCTCAACTCAAAACATGTTAAATATGCTAGATTAAATCCCATTATACCCAGAAGTTAGGGAAAATGGGTGATCATCCTCTGGATGGAAACCTACAAGGTCAAAATTATTAGAATATTTCAGGAAACTAAATTCAAAACTATAAATAGACTGTCTCCCAGGTATATTTAATTTCTGTAAGCAAAAAAGAAACTCTGTGGCTAGAGCCTCAACAAGTTTGATACAGCAGTGATTCGCTTGGGCAAAAAATGGTATTACAGGAGATGCCTTCTGGACTAGTCAGTGCCTTCTGGACTTGTTTATGCCAAACAAGACAGAATGAAGCAGGGTGTGGCTTCTCCTTGAATAGTATATATTACCTTGGAATGTAGGGAAGAAGGGCTTTGGAGGAAGAAAGTTCCGGATTCAAATCAGAGGTTCATCTCTTGCAGTATTACGACTTTGGATCAGGTGTTCAAACTCTCTCTTCTTTATTCAAAATGGGAATGATAACCATGCTACCTTTTAGGGTTGCTATGAGGATAAATAAGAAAATATATGTAACATAATTAATTTAGTGTTTGGAACATTGGAATTTACTGATAACAAGCACAGAATTTGGAGCCAGATGGCCTCTGTTTGAATCTTGGCATTGGCACTAACCAGATGTGTGGCCCTTGGCAGTTTGCTTCACATCTCTTTGGCTCGATTACTTAAATTGAAAAATGGCAAGAGAAATAATTATACCTTTAATTAAATCCTTCAAGAAGATTAAACTAGTTAATAGTTTAAACTGCTTAAAACAGCACCTAGTATTATTGCATATAGTAAGTGTTATAATGTTAATTTCTTAATAAAAATATATGCTATAAAAAAAAAACTTACTATGAGCAAAGCCAGGAAAGTAAATTTTGTGTGTTTTCCCTAGTTATTGGGGCCAATAGTTGAGGCTGCTTTGTTCATAGTATGGCTCCAACCCAGAAAATCAAATTGTTCAGATAGAATTCTCTGAGAAATCAAGGGAAAGAGTTTCCACAAATCTGAAACCAAAGGCTATGGTCTAGCTGTGAATAATCACAGCTGGCTTTCCTTAAAAGGTTAGAGGATTAGAATGCTAATAATTTTGTATTTCTTAAGCAAATATGTTCAAACATGCCATGAGCAGCTGTTCCCATGGAAGAATGGTCCAGTGACGTTTCGTTTTTTAAAAGGAAAGCGATTTTTGGTCAAATGAGAGCACACACAAAAAGTGTAAACAGGTTTTTAAAATGCTTTTTAATAAAAGGAAACATAAATATTTTTGTAGTTCTTTAATTCAGAAAACAGCTTGCATAATTTTTTTGTACTTGAGAAGAGTAGATAGAAGGCTGTTCTCAAATCCTAGGATTATCAATCCTTAGTGACTATTTTGTAAGGAAAAAATATATAGTTTATCGTATGGTGAAAGCTGAGCTCAATACATGTGGGGAAAACCTTGATTTGTATGAAGCAAAGTTTCTCAATCTTATTTTGTTTTCATTACCCTCAGAAATAATCTTTTTAGACTTTTAAAAAAAAATATTTCTCCTATGAAATTTTGATACAACAGATACATTGCACATATGTTTATAAACTGGATGTGTACTTGTGGTTTACACATAAAAAAGTAGGATTTTTTTCACCCCTCAAAATCAATTGTTTTCCCAGTGGTGGCAATATCACCCCCTTTGAGAATGCTTGCTTGGTTTATAGCGAGAATTTGCAAAGGAGTGTCTTTGTTTCTGGCTTTTGTATAGACCAAAGTGCCATTAACTTCAAGAAACTACTCACTAGGTTTGTTCATTAAGATTGTTTCGGTTTTGTTTGCTTTTTTTTTTTTTTTTTTTTTTTTTTTCAAGAAATCTATTGCAGATTTCATAGCTGTAAGTCTAGAAAGCCTGTTTAATTGAGCCTGAAGAAATGTTCTTAATGTGTTTAAACAAATACCTTATTACACTTTAGATCTTTTTTGTTCAGCTGCCATATATAAATGAGCCATAAGTTATGAGCAAATTAAATGACCTTTCTATGCCTTAGTCTTCTCATTTATAAAATGAGGATGATAATAGTAATACCTACTTCATAGGGGTTGCAAAGTTTAAATTAGTTAATATGTACAAATTGCTTAGAACAATGCCTGGTATATAGTGAGCAGTAAACCTTTTTCTTATACTTTAATTAAAACTAGTGTAAGACCTTATAATATCTTATCTCATAAAGATACAGGTATAGCTCATGAAACCAATTAGAAGGAGTAAAGACACACACACACAAATTGTTGAGAACAAAAGTGATTCCTCTCTTGGGTGCCAACAGGGTCACTCTCATGTCTGATTAATTTCTTGTAGACAGGTTTTCTTAGTTTCTCTATTCACACAACTGGCCCTGAACTCTAAAGTTTACATGGCCTTATATCTAGCATTTCTAGTCTAATTTCAAAATTCTTTCTGAGAATATCTGGTAGGTTCAGCTTGTTAAGCTGTCCTTTATCCATTCATTCTGTGGTAAATGGAGTTGGGATAGGTATCACAAAGTTGGTAGGGGACCCAGATTTCGAGAATAAGTGACAGTTATCAAATAGAGTTTCCTGGAGTGAGAAAATATCACAAAATTATCCATCACCATTCTCAAAAGCCATTAAATTGTCATTTATGAGGCATTAATTTCAAAATTTTTCTTAAATATTATCAAAGGTAGGGTAAATTTATAATGACAAATTCCATTGAAATATACTAACATAAGCAGTTGGAATATTTTCTAGGACAGTGTTTTACACAGGCTAAAATGGATAGTTTGTCTACATAATTGCCTAGATATCATAAAGGAATAATTCCTCTTTTATATAAAGCAGCTGAACGATAAAATTCCAAATGCATAATAAACTGTGTGTTTAAACACATCGAAAAAACTTTCTCCTTGTTCAATTAAACATAAAATAAAGAGAACCTCCAAAATGTTATGGCTCTCTTTAAATACCATGATCTTATTTTATTTTAGTTTCTGGCATGGAGTTAGCTATATGTGTATTTCTATCTTCCTTAATTTAAAAAATATGCATAAAATAACTACGGTGGAAATAATTTTAAGAAAAATGTGACTGAATGCTACTTGATATTTTGCATCAATTAAACATGTTTATTCTTGTTGTGGTGAAAAGATTTTAGACTGTGTTTGAATAACAACATACTGTGAAAGTTCAAAATAGTAATATCTTAGAAACATATTGCCAGATAGTTTTTAAAAATAGTTTTAAGAAATACAAGAACTTGAGAATAAAATCTTGGGAAGACATTGCTTCTCTTATTCACATATACCAGGCATTAAGCATCATGATATAGAAAATGTATTTAACACCTCAGCAAAATCAAAGATTGTATTGCTATTTTGTGACCTCAAGTGCCTATATTCCAAATAGCTTAAACCCTATTGGAATCAAGCTATATTGTATAACTTTATGGGAAAATTACCTGGGTTTAAACTGCCCCAGCTGTCAAGCTGTCATAGTTTACTATTAGAATACTCAAATGAAAAAGATAGATTTTTACCATCCTGTAGAGTCATTCAGGTTTATTTACATTCAATGGTGATTGTGTCTAGCATAGAATTCCACAGAATATGGAAAGACTTTCTACTTATAAGTCTCCCATTGTATTGGAAAGTAAGGTGTTTCAACTGCCAATGCAAAAATATTTATGCAGTATTTTACAAATATTCTTAGAAAAATTGGCTTGCAATGGATATAAATAATATAAGCTCCATCAAAACATTTGCCTAAACATAGTTATGAAAATGTTTATAATAAAAAGCAGATCATGATAATCTATACAATTGCTTATTAAAGATAATTAAAATAACATAACTAATCACTTTGAATATCATTTTATTCAATTGAAAAACAAAGAAATTTTTCCAGGTGAACATATTTTGTGTACTCTTTTTTTAGCAATTATATGTTAAAGTTCATTCAGACTGGCATCTCATGTTCTTAAATGTATTTTTTGTTTTGTTTAAAGAACTAGTGGTTTGCTGACAATTTATTATATACCCAGACGTTTCATTCGCCCCAAAACTAGTTCTTAAATGTGCAGTGCATTGCTTATACAAACTCTAGTAAAATAACTTAATAAAAATTGGAAAAAAATGGTGATTATCCAAAAAAAGATTTATTAACAAGGAAGATAGAGCTGCAACATTCATATTCTATATACCTTCTAGGAACATAGTGTTTTAGAGATAGACAATATTTCTAGTCATTATTTGATAAAACTCTCCATTTTATGGATGATGAAACAATTTAGAGAAATTAAGTGTTATTGCCCAAGGATAGATAGTTATTAGCAGAGATTCAAGGAGAACACCAACTTCTAATTATTCAGGACAATGTTGTCCATGACACATTTTATCTTTCTCTTATTCAGTACACACCAAGTTTCAAACTAAATGAACATGGCCTCCTTAGAAATCTCTTAATTCAAATAAACACATTTCCAAATAGTCCCCTCTTCTGTCAAACCGTTAATATTCGGTTTTCCTTTCACTTTGATAAGAAGAATGTGAAAAACTGGGAAGAAAGTAAAGCCAGTTTTCTTCTTTCCGGCATACTTCTAGATACTGCTGTGAAAAACTTTTTATATTTTCTAGGATGGTTGGACTAGGCTTTGAAGTAATATACTTCTCAATTTTATCTGAGAAATTTGATTTTAATTAGCACGTTTATGTCTGAGTAAAAGAAATTCCTTAAGCATTAGTGTTCAGCAGCTAAAAAATGTGTCACAGCTCAAATACACATATTGCACCTTTTTGAAGTAGTTGGAGTGTATGGTGTGATGGTCTAGATGGATATTTTATTTTAACAGCTTTATCGAGGTATAACTGACATATAATAAACTGCACATATTTAAAGTGTACTAATTGTTAAGTATTGACATGTGTATATTCTAGGAACTGTCATGAAATTTGAGGAAATGAATATATCTATCAACCCCAAAAGTCTCCTTGCGGTCTTTGCAATCCCTCCTGCCTGTCCTGTTCTTCACAGTCCCCTCCAGTTCTCAGGAAACCAGTGATATGTTTTCTGTCACTATAAATTGGTTTGCATTTTCTAGAATTTTATTCAAATGGAATCATATAGTATGTTCCCTTCGTTGACTTGCTTTTTTCGCTCAGCATAATTATTTTGAAAATGTAACTATATTACTGCATGTATCAGAGATCCATTTCTTTTTATGACTAGTAGTGTTCCATGTAAGTATATACCACAATTTATTTATACATTAACCTGTTGATGGAAAATTGAGTTGTTTGCAGTTCTGGGCTATTGAGAATACAGCTTCCATGCACAAGTTTACATAATTTACACATTTACAAGTATAAGGCTTCATGTTTTTCTATGAACATAGGTTTACTGTTCTCTTGGGTGAATACCTAGGAATGGAATGGCTGCATCGTATGGTGTATGTATGTTTAAATTTTTAAGAAAGTGACAAACTATTTTCCAAAGTAGTTGTACCATTTAAAATTTCCACCAGCAATGCATGACTTCCAGTTTCTCCACATTCTCTACAGCCTTTAGTATTGTCTGTCTTTTGATTACAGCCAATCCACTGGATATTTAGTGTTCTCATTGGGGTTTTAATTTGTATTCCTCTAGTGACTATTTTATGTGCTTATTTGTTATTTGTATATCTTCTTTGGTACAATATCTGTTCAACCCATTTCCCCACTTAAAATTGGGCTATTTGTCTATTGTTGCATTATAAGAGTTTTTAATATGTTCTTCATAGAAATCCTTTATTAAATGTATGGTTTGCAGTTATATTCTCCTAGAGTGTGGTCTTTTTTCTTCATGGTCCTTTGAAGTAAAAAAGTGTGTGGGTGGGTATGTGTACTTATATATTTCTTAACGCATGTGGATATGCAATTCCCCCAGAAGGATTTTTTGAAAAAACTATCTTTTTTATTTCCGTTAAGTTTCCTTGGCATCTTTATTGAAAATCAATGATTATAAAAGTAAGATTTACTCTGTACTCTCAGTTCTGTTTCATTGATCTGTATGCTTGTATTTTCACCAGTACCACTCTGTATTGATTACTGTGGCTTTATAGTAAATTCTGAAATCAGATAGTGTAAATTCTCTTTCTTCTTATTTTTCAAAGTTGTTTAGGCTATCCAGTGGCATTTCCATATGCATTTGAAAATCAGCTTGTTAAATAATAAAGAATCCTGCTGAGATTTTTGAGAGAACTCACTGAATTTATAAATCAATTTCGAATGAATTGTCCTCCTAACAATACTGTTTTTTTCTGACTCATGAACATAAAAGTTCTCATCATTTATTAGATTTTCTTTAATTTCTCTCTGAAATGCTTTACATTTTTCAATATGTAAATCTCACTTACACTTTTTTGTTAAATTTATTTCTAAGTATTTTAGTAATATTGTGAAAAAATTCTTGCTTAAATTGGTTTTATTTCTTTATTGAAATATACAGAATTTTCAGTACAATATTGAAAAGAAGTAGTTATAATAGACATAAAACTTTCACCCTTAAGTATGATGTTAGAAATGGGTATTTCCTAAATTCACCTTATAAGGTACCCAAAATTTTCCTTTTACTTTCGTTGAGATTTTTTTTTATTGTAAATGGGTGTTGAGTTTTGTAGAATAAGTTTCTTGCATCTATTGAAATTGGAATGTGTTTTTTGTCCTTTATTGTATTCATAGTGTGTATTACATTGATTTTCTAAGGTTAATTTTACCTCAGTTTCTAGCATAAATCTCACTTTGTTGGGTATATAACCCTATTTATTGTATTATTTTTAATTGACATTAATTTACATATTTATGGAGTGCTGTATATTTCTATATATTTATGCAATGTGCAATGATCAAATCATAATAATTAGCATATCCATCACCTCAAACATTTATCATTTCTTTGTGATGGGAAAATTCAAAATTCTCTCTTCTAGCTATTTGAAAATATGCAATGAATTATTGTTAACTATAGTCACCCAGCCATGTTATAGAACATGGAATTTATTCCTGATATCTAGCTGTAATTTCATATCCATTAACCAACCTCTCCCTGTCACTGCCATGGACGTATCCTTCCTTGCCTCTAGTAACCACTATTCTACTCTCCATTATGAGGTCAAATTTTTATCTTTATTTTTTATCAATCTTTTAAAAAATTTTTCTTTTATTAGCATATTCATTATTAAAACTCATAATTTTTATGCCCTTTACCCAACCAATCACTCCTCAAATGCCCTGCCTCCCATCTCTAGTATCCTTAGGTTTGTTTTCTCCTTCTGAAATTTTAATGTGCCATGTCTTTCCTCTTTCCTTCCTTCCTTCCTTCCTTCCTTCCTTCCTTCCTTCCTTCCTTCCTTCATCTCTCTCTCTCACAGCACCCAGTTATGAGTGAGGACATGCAGTATTTCTCTTTCCATGACAGGCTTATTTCACTTAACATAATTTTCTTCAGGATCATCCATGTTGCTGCAAATGGCAGAATTTCATTCTTTTTTACAAGTGAGTAGTATTGTATTTTGTATGTATACCATGTTTTCCCTATCAAGTCATCCTACAATGGACATTTAGGTTGCCTCTATACTTTGGCTATTGTATATAGAGATGAGATAAATGTGGGAGTGCATTCACCATGATGATTTCCATCCCTTTGAGTATATATCCAATAGTGAGATTGCTGGTTCATATGTAGTTCAATCTGTAGCTGTTTAAGGAGCCTCCGTACTGTTCTCCGTAATGGCTGTGCTAATTTACAGTACCACCCACAGTGCAGGAGGGTTCTTCTGTCTCCACATCCTCACCAGCATTTGCTATTCTCTGTCTTTTTTATGATAGCCAGTCTGATTGGGGTGAGGTGATATCTCACAGTGGTTTTGATTTGCATTTCCCTGATGATTAGTGATGTCTAGCATTTTTTCATGTACCTGTTGGCCATTTGTATGTTTTCCTTTGAGAAATGTCTATTTAGCTCCTTTGCCCATTTTTTAATTGGATTATATGCTTGTTTGTTTTTTATGTTGAAGTTGTTTGAGTTCCTTGTATATTCTGAATATTAAATCCCTTGTCAGATGTATAGTTTTCAATATTTTCTCCCATTCCATAGGTTGTTTTTACACTCTATTGATTGTTTCCTTTGCTGTGCAGAAGCTTTTTAGTTTTATACAATCCATTTGTTTATTTTTTCTTTAGTTGCTTGTGCTTTTGGTGTCTTACTCATAAAGTCTTTGCCCAGTCCTACTTCCTAAAGTGTTTCCCCTATGTTTCCTTTTAGTAATTTTATGGTTTCAGATCTTATTTTATCATTAATCCACTTTGAGTTGATTTTGGTATATGGTGAGAGGTACAGATCTACATTCATTCTTCTGCACATGGATGTCCAACTTTCCCAGAATCATTTATTGAAGAGGCAGTCTTTTCCCCAATATATGCTCTGATTGCCTTTGTCAAAGATCAGTTAACTGTAAGTATGTGGGTTGATTCCCTGGTTTTCTATTCTGTTCCACTGGTCCAGGTGTCTGTTTTTATGCCAGTACCATGCTGTTTTGGTTACAGAAGTTTAGTAATGTAACTTAAATTTGGGTAGTGTTATGCCTCCAGCTTTATTTATTTATTTGGTCAGGACTGCTTAGGCTATCCAGGGTCTTTTTTTGTTCCATGTGAATGTTAGTATTTTTTTGTTGTTGTTGTTGTTGTTGTTTTCCTATTTCTGTGAAGAATGTCATTGGTATTTTGATTAGTATTGAATACATAGATTGCCTTGGGTAGTATCAACATTTTCACAAGGTTAATTCTTTCAATCCAAGAGCATGATATTGTTGTCTTTCCAACATTTTTGTCTACTTTATTTTCTTTCAGTTTCACTGTAGAGATATTTCTTCTCCCTGGTGAAATTTATTCCTAGGTATTTGATTTTTTTGGTGACTACTGTAAATGGGCTTACTTTCTTGATTTCTTTTTTTGCTAGTTGATTATTGGAGAATGAAAACACTACTTATATTTGCCTGTTTATTTTGTATCCTTCAACATTTCTGAATTTATTTATCAGCTCTAAGAGTTTTTTGGTAGCATCTTTAGGTTTTCCTATGCCTAATAACATATCATCTGCTAACAGTGACAGTTTGACTTTGTCCTTTCCAATATGGATGCCATTTATTTCTTTCTCCTGCCTGATTGCCCTGGCTACTACTTCCAGTACTTTGTTAAATAGGAGTGGTGAGAGAGGGCATCCTTGTCTTGTTCCTGTTATTAAAAATGCTGGAAGCTTTTCCCTATTCAGGATGATATTGTTGATTGGTTTGCCATATGCAGCTCTTATTGTGTTGAGATACTTTCCTTCTATACCTAATTTGCTGAGAGTCATTTTCAGCAAGAGATGTTGAATTTTGTCAAAGCTTTATCTGCATCTATTGAGTTAATTATATGATTTTTGTCCTTGATTTTGTTGATGTGGTGGATCACATTAATTGACTTGCATATGTTGAACTGTCCTTGCATACCTGGGATGAATCCCACTTGATCTTGGTGTATTACTTTTTGGATGTGTTGTTGTATTCTTATTGTTAATATTTTGTTGAGATTTTTTTACACCTATGTTCTTCAAGGATATTGGTCTGTAATTTTCTTCTTTCTTTCTTTCTTTCTTTCTTCTTTTTTTTGTTATATCTTTTTCTGGCTTTGGTATAAGTGTGATGCTGGCCTCATAGAATGGGTTTAGGAGAATGTCTTCTGTTTTAATTTTTTGGAATAGTTTGAGAAGAGTTGGCATCAATTCTTTGAAATCTTGATAGAATTCAGCAGTAAAGCCATCCAATCCTGGGCTTTTCTTAGTTGGAAGATTGTTGATTACTGCTTTAATCTCATTGCTTATTATTGGTCTGTTCAAGTTTTTCATTTCTTACTGGTTTGGTCTTGGTAGTTTGTATGTGTCCAGAAATGTATCCATTTCCTTCATGTTTTCATATTTGTTGGCATATAGTTGTTTAGAAGAGTCCTTAATGAATTTCATATTTCTGTGGTACTGGTTATAATGTCTCCCTTTTCATTTCCGATTTTTGTTGTTTGGGTCTACTCTTTTTTTTCTTTTTTCTCCAGTTAACCTAGCTAATGGTTTGTCTATTTTATTTATCTTTTCAAAAAAACAACTTTTCATTTCATTGATCTTTTGTATCATTTTTTAGGTCTCTATTTCATTACATTCTGCACCAATCTTTATTATTTCTTTCCATCTACTACTTTTAGGATGGTATTGAAAATTTCTAACCTGCGCGATCTGCTTTTGTAAACGGGCTTGCTCTAACTTAGCAACAGTGAAGCCACCTTAGAAGCTGTTACAGCAAGACACACCTTGCCCCCCTCCCCTGGGCCAGGTAGACACACAGGATGTTCTGCTAGCTTGCAAGAGTTGAGAAATGTAGGTTGCGGTAGAACATAAAACTTTCCACATAAGCATGTTCTCTAAGGAACCTCTGGATAGGGGTCTTATCACAGCTGGGTAAGTGGGGCAAGAAGTGTGGTTGCTTGAGGAGGGGTCTCTGAGAATTGGGCTACTTCTCCCCTACACAGGAAGAGCTCAGAGCTGACAGCCTCTGGTTTTCTTGCTAACACAGGCACAGGGTTGTAACCACAGAGCTATGAGGTACAGAAGTACTTAGCTGATTTTATGTCTCTACATAGCTAAGTCTAACCAGCAGATGGCCAAGTGTTTACCAGTAAAAAGTCAGAAGGGAAATCCCCTAGAAACAGATGGGTGCCGACCAATGAGCTTTAGGGTCACTTAAGTTAGCCAATAAACACTGCTTATGGCTTTGTCTCCTGGCTGCCAGAAAAGTTGCCCCTAAAAAATGTATAAAAAGACAGCTAAAAAGCCTAACGGGGTCTCACCCCAGCTTGAGGGTGAGAACCCAATGCGTTGGAAATAATAAACCTCTTGCTAATTGCATTTCTCGTGGTCTTGTGGTCTCTTTGAGGTGAGTTTTCCTGTTCTATGTGAGGTTGGGATTTATCCCAAATCTTACAGTATTGCTGTTGTTTTTTTTAGTTCTTTGAGGTATAGCATTAAGTCGTCTATTTGAAGTCTTTCTATTCCTTTTATGTAAGTTTTTATTGCAATAAACTCACCTCTTAGCACTGCCTTTGCATTACCCCAGAGGTTTTAGTATGATGTGTCTTTATTTTCATTAGTTTCAAGAAATTTCTTGATTTCCTATTTAATTTCTTCTTGTATTAACAGGTTATTCAGCAGCCTGTTTAGTTTCCCTGCATTTGTATAGTTTACAGAGTTTCTCTTGTTATTGATTTCCAGTTTTAATTTATTGTGGTCTGAATAGATATTCAAAGTGATTTTGATTTTTAAAAATTTGCTGAGACTTGATTTGTGACCTAACATGTGGTTTATCCTGGAGTATGTTCTATGTGCTGATGAGAATATATATTCTGCAGTTGTTGGATGAAATGTTCTGTAGATAACTGTCAGGTCTAGTTGGTCTAAGGTTTAGTTTAAATCCTGCATTTCTATGTTGATTTGGTGTCTGGAATATCTGTCCAGTGCTGAGAGAGGGGTGTTCAGGTCACCCACTACTATTGTACTGGTGCCTATCTCTTTCTTTAGGTCTAATGGTGTTGGGTGCATACACATTTATGATTATTATGTCTTCTTGCTGAATAGATCCCTTTGCAATTATATAGTGTCCTTCCTTGTCTCTTTTTATGGTTTTGGTTTAAAGTCAATTTTAACTGATATAAGAATAGCTACTCCTGGTCATTTTTGGTTTCCATTTGTATGGTATAGCTTTTTCCATTCTTTCACTTTTAGTTTGTGTGTGTCTTTACACATGAAGTAAGTCTCTTGAAGATAGCATATAGTTGGGCCTAACTTTTTAATTCAGTCTGTGTCTTTTGAATTGGGAGTTTAATCCATTTACACTTAGGGTTGTTATCAACAGGTATTGTTTTACCTCTGTCATTTTATTCTTTTTTGTTTAGATACTCTAAATACCTTTTGTTCTTTTCTTCCTCTTTTATTATTTGTCTTCAATGTTAGTTGGATTTTTGATGTGGCATGATTTAGTTTCTCTCTCTTTCTTGATTGCATTTTTACTTTAACTGTGGGTTTTGTTTTTTCTTATGTATCCATGATAGTGATTATCATTTTTCAGATTCCAGAAGCAGGATTCCTCTGAGAATTTTTTGCAGGTCTGGTCATTTGATAGTGAATGTTTGTGTGGGAAATACACAATTTCTTCCTCATGTCTAAATGATAGCCTTGCTGGGTATAAAATTCTTGTCTGGCATTTTTTTTCTTTTAATATTTTGAATATATTAATCCCATTTTCTCTGATCTGTCGACTTTCATTTGAGAAGTCTGTTGTTAGTCTGATGGGGGCTCCCTTATATATGACTTGACACTTTTCTTTGCTGCTTTTAGAATTCTCTCTTTGTCTTTGAGCTTTGTGAGTTTGAATTTAATATGTCTTGGAGAGGATCTTTTTGGGTTTAATCTGTTTGGGATCTTTGGGCTTCCTATATCTGAAGGTCTATGTCTCTTCCTATACCTGGGAAGTTTTCTGCTATTATTTCCTTGAATAGGTTTTTGATGTCTTTTCCTTTTTCCTCCTCTTCTAGAATAACTATGATTTGGATGTTTGTGTACTTAAGGTTGTCTGCTATCTCTCTTAGATTTTCTCCATTTTTAAAATTCTTTTTCCTTTTCATTTTGTTTGCCTGAGTCATTTTGAAGAGACTGTCTTCAAAATCAGAAATTCTTTTTTTCTGCTTGCTCTAGACTGCTGCTTAAGCTCTTAGTTATATATTTTATTTCATTGAATGATTCCCTCAGTTCCATGAATTCTGCTACATTCTTTTTTAAAGTATTAGTCTCTTTCTAAACTTTTTTCTTCTTATACTGGTTTGTTTTGCTCAGTTCATTGTGTCATCTAACTGCATCTCATTGTGACTCATTGAGTTTCCTTAAGATTTTTACTCCAAATTCCTTTTCAGTCATTTCAAGGATTTACTGCTCTATGAGGTCTGGTACTTGAGAGTTATTGTACTCCTTTAGTGGACTTATATTTTCATGTTTTTTCCTATTTCTAGTATCTCTATGTTGATACCTAGTCATCTGGTAGAGCAGTTGTTTCTTCTATTACTTGCCTTCACTGGACTCCCTTGGTGATCCTCCTTGTGTCAATGAATTTGAGTGGTCAATGGTATGCCTGCACAGTGGCAGTGGCTGTTGCAGCTGCTGCTGTGGCAGCGGGCTGCCCTTGCAGCAGCAGTAGCTGTAGTGGTGGCTTAGGAGGCTGCCCACATGGCAGCAGTGGGTTCAGCTGTGGTGGACTGCTCACATGACTATTTTGTCTACCTGGTAGTGCCTGTCGTGGCAGCAACTGCAGCAGTGGCAGTTTCAGCAGCCAACTGCTTAGCTGTGGTCTCTGCATTGGTGTTGCATGTAGCTACAGTGTCCATAGTGGCAGCAGGTTTACTTTGTGGAAGCAACAGTGGCACCAGTGGCTGCAGCTATCTCCCTTGTGCCTGTAGTGTCTTTAGCAGTAGTGGGGTTAACTTGTGGAGGTTGCAATGGTGGTGGTGGTTGCAGCCACCTCCCTCACGTCTGTGGAGTCCGCAGCTGCAGCGATGGGCCACCCACAGAACTGCTGCTGTGCGGGGAGGTACTCTGCAATGGTCTATGGTTCTGGGACTAGAAAATGGCTATAGCGACTGTGGTGGCAGTGGGCTCATTTTGATATTCTTCTGCAGGTCAAACACCTCTGGGTAGTCTAGTCCACCACCTTCCCAGAATTCTATTATTTCTTTTCTTCTGATTGCTTTGGGTTTCATTTGTTCTGTTTCTAATTTATTAGGGTGCAAGTTTAGGTTATTTATTTAAAATCGTTTTTTTTCTTTTCTGGTATAGAAATTCAGTGTTATACATTTTCTTTTAGCCATTGCTTGTGCTGCATCCCATAAATTTTGATCTGTTGTTTTTAATTTCAAACAGGTAAAACATTTCCTAATTTTTCTTACTTTTTATTTGACCCATAGGTTACTTAGAAATTGGTTGTTTAATTTTCAAATATCTGAGGATTTTCAAGATTTCTTTCTGTTGTCAATTTCTTATTGAATTTTGTTGTATGCTGAGAGTGTACTTTGCATGATTTGTCTTTTAAGTTTATTTAAACTTATGGCCTAGCATATGTCTCTTACAAGTTTGAAAATAAGGTTTATTTTGTTCTTGAGTGGAATACCTATACATCATTTACATGGACTTGCTTAATAATATTTTTGGAGAATTCTATATATCTGCTAATTTTCTTCCAGTTGCAGTTGTTGAACTTTTTTCTCCTTTCATTTATATTACTTTTTCTTTATGTGATTTGGGGTACTAATGTTAGGCACATGTGAATTTATCGTCCTGATGTATTGACCCTTTTATCAACATAAAACATTTCTTTTGGTCTCCACTGAAATTCTTGTCTTAAAGTTAATTTTTAGCATAACAATTGAATTAATCTGTTAATTGTTTTTTCTATATTTTGAATTATTTTCTTAGATATAACAAATTAAAATGCATATCATCACAATCTATTGCAGATTCATAATTATTCATTTCTAGTAAAATTTGCTCAAGTATAGCTCCATTTCCTCACATATCCTTTTTGCAATCATTGCAGTATGTTTTGAATTTATATATGTTAGAATTTCTACAACACAGTAGTACAATTATAGCAATCTTGTAAAGGTACAATCTTCTGTCTATTAAAGAACTAAAGTAAATAAATTTTTAAAATATATTTATTGAGTCTTTAATAGTAAAGTATATATATATATATCACTATCTATATGTATATGTATATTTATAGATTGTCATCTTCCTGTGGATTTGAAAAATCATCTGGTGTCATTTTCTTTCAGTCTGAGAGATTTCCTTTAATTATTCTTGTAAGGCAGTTCTGGTAGAAATGAATTCTCTTACTCTGGGGATATCTTTATTACATCTTCACTTTATAAAAGTAGTTTTGCTGGACATAGAATTCTTGGTTGACTTTTTCTTTTTCTTATCATGCTTTGAATATGGCATTCCACTCATTTCTAACTGCCTGGATTATGGTGAGAAGTCAGATGTTAATATTGTGTTTTGAACTTGATTAGTCTTCTTTTTTCTCTCTTGAGGATTTCAGAATGTTTTCTTTCTTTCAACTCTGCTTTAATATGTCTATAAACAGATCTATTTGTACTTGTTTCTTGGATGTACACATGAATGTTTTTCATCAAATTTGTGAAATCTTTAGCTTTCTTTTTTAAAATATTTATTTTCTGCTCAATATCCTCTTTCCTCTCCTGTTGGCTCCAATTACAGATATGTTGGTAAACTTGATGGTGTCACATTGAGTTCGGAGTCTGTCATTTAAATTTCTTTTCCCAATCTGATATACATATTAGACTGTGTAATTTCTAATGATTCAGTGATAATGCCATTGCATGTGAATATCACACACTGCTCCAAATTTAGTGACTACACTTTACCCTTTGCAGAGAAGGTGCTACTCTTCATGGCCTATCCTGGCACAGCAAATCTCCTCGCCTTCTATACCAGGAAGAACACGGATGCAACTTCAAGAAAGAGTGACATAAATTCTCACCATTCTCATTTGAAGCATAGCAGGTTGACCAACGCCAATGCTTCTCATACTGTTGTTTACCTTGGTTGAGTGTCAAATGGTTCGTTTGATCAGTTTTGTAGAGTTTTAATGTTGCTATTGGGTGAGGAGATTTATTCTCTAGAAGTCCTACTTTTGCTTAACTTTTTGAACATATGGGGATCAGTTATTACTGTTTTAATGTTTTTATCTGCTAATTTTAATATCTGTGCCAGTTTAGATTGATTAAAATTTCTTCTCTCTTTGCATTCCATCTATTATTATTATTATTATTATCAGACTTTATGAACTTTACCTATTTGAGAGCTGGATATTTCTCTATTCCTATAAATTTTCATTAACTTTGATCTGGGAAGTAGTTACTTAAAACAGTTTGATCCTTCTGGGTCTTAATTTTAATATTTGTAAGAAAATACTTCTGTGTAATGTACCCAAACCACGTGAATCAAGTAGTTTTCCAGTCTGACAGGTGACAATAGATAGGCATTATTTGTAGCCCATTGTAAATGCTAGGCACTGTCACTTTATGGTTTCTGAGGGTTTTTTCCTAGGCCTCAGGTGGTTTCCTCACATACGTTTGCTGATCAGTACTCTGAATACTTGAAGTGGTCATTTTGCAGATACCCAAAGTTATTTACGTGTAGTGCTCTCTCCTTTCTAGGACTCTTTACAGTTATCTCCACACTCCTTATTTTCCATGCTCCCAGGTCTGTCCCTTTAACTTAGGAAGTCTGCTGAGTAGGCCTCTCCTCCATATGCCTTGGCTTGGAACTGTCAAAACAAGTTGGGGCAATCACAGATCTCACACTATTTGTTTTCCATTAGACATGTCCTTTGTTGCCTAATGTCCAGTGCTTAGAAAAGTGTTGCTCATATATTTGGTGTGGTGTTTTTGTTAATTCCAGACAGATGTGTAAATTTGTTTCCTGTTACCCCATCATGCATGGAAGAATGTAAATCCTTAACTAGTTTTTTTTTTTTTTTTAAGAACAAAATACCTTATTTATTTATTTATTTTTTTGAGACCAGCCGCACCACGCTCAGCCAGTAAGTGCACTGGCGGTCATCCCTATATAGGATCTGAACTCGCGGCGGGAGTGCTGCTGCGCTCCCAGTGCAGCACTCTCCCGAGTGTGCCACGGGCTCAGCCCCAAAATACCTTATTAATTTGAACACATTTATATTGAGTGAGAATATAGCTCCCACCATTGTGTCCAGGCTATGAAATTAGAATGTAAAGTGTGATCAGTGTTAAGTTTGATACCAATGAACAAAAAAGAAATCAGCAGAATAGCAGATGGTATTGTTTGCAGCTCTGGGAGAGACTTGAGGCTCATAGTCACCATCTGCCTGCACAGCATTTTCTCAGACTTAGTGTTTAGCAAAGTTTATTGCTACTAAGCTTATGAGCATTATGAGACATATTACCAAATTCCTGCATTATACTATGCTTTAATTAAAAGAAATATATATCATGTGTTAGATGGTTATAAAAGCTATGTGAAATATAAGTATCACTGCCTATTGCTCTTCTCAATAGCTTTTGCTTTTTCAGTTCAATACTTTTTTTTTTTTTTTTTCTCCTTTCTGAGACCGGCCGCACTGCGCTCATCCAGTGAGCGCTGTGAGCACACCGGACATCCCTATATAGGATCCGAACCCACGGCGACACGGGCTCGGCCTCTTTTTTAAATTTTTAAATAAGACATTTACTGAGTTATGCAACATACATTTAAGAAGTCTCTGGGATCCATCATTGGGCTTTGTGCAAATTCTTACGTAAATCTTACCCCTGAACACCTTTATTAAACCTGACACTTCATGGTTTGTGAAGTTCTCATGAATGCAGTTTGTATTTCATTTTAGAGATTGTAAAATACTGACAGTTATATATTTTGTATTCCTGGCAACACATGTTCAGTAAATTTCAGAGCATTCATTGGCTAAATGCATTGCAGCTATGCATAGTGAAGTTTAATCAATTGTTATAGAAATTTGGTAAGATATAATAATGCATAATTAATCCCAGCTTTGGACAGAGTTGAAAATAGTGCATCTAAATCTATGAATATATCTTCTATTGCTTGCATAATCCTTATTCACAGTACTGAGTTAAAACATGATAAAGTGCCATTTTTTGTAGGTCAAAACTGATCAAATGGCCACTTGATACAGTTAAAACTAAGACATAGGCAACTCTACCTACCATCTTTGCCAATACCTAAATGACACTTCTGCTAATGATTTACAGAGATAAGAATATTGGTATTTTTTTGTTATTGCTTTTAATATAAACATGCCGTGAATGCCTCAGTAACTTTTTGTTTCTGTGATATTTCTGATTATATAATTTTAATGTGCACTGAATAAAAAAAATGAGTCCATAAATTCTAAGTCCTCACTAAATTTGAAGGCATAAGTGTATATTTCAAGTGATTTTCAAACTTATACATAGGAATAAAAATGTTAGAATAAGAGATAATTTGGGAAAAAAAAATAAGGGGAGTTCTTGCCCTAGTTCATAACTGCAGTAATCGAAACTGTTCAGGCAGCACAATGACTGCCAGTTTTTTTTCTATCTTTGTTATTTTATAGATATGTGGTACTCGGCATAATATTTGACATTTCTGTGCTCTCAATCTTCTCCATCAGTAAAGTAAAGATAATATTAGTACCTATCACAAGGAGAGGTAAGGATTACATGACTCAATGCATGTAACATATTTCAAAATAAATGTTAGCCGTTGTCACTGTTGTTATTTTAGGTGTATATTACTATTTTGGAACCAGACTGCATGGATTTATATCCTGTCTTTAACGCTTTATACTCTGTGGCTCAGTCCTCTTGTTAGGAAAATGTAGATAAAAGTAGTACTTATTTTACAAAGCTGCTATGGGGAATAAATGAGTTACAGAAGAGAGTATCTGACATAGTAGAAAAAACAAAAGCAAAACCAAAAAAACCCTCAGTAATCATTAGCTCTAATTGCTGTTATCTTCATTATCATTGTTATCTATTAATATGGTGTAGGTAGATATTAGCAAAACAATTAGAGATGAAGCAAACACATTTATATATGATTTCACTATGTGATGACATTTTAAATCAGTAGGAAAAGATAACGTACATTATCAGAAAAATGACAAATGAACAAAAACCATTGAAAATAATCAACATTAATATTAATCAAATAAATATTTAAAGGGCAGTGTTATAATATTTTTATAATGACGTTGGCAAGAAAGGAAAAAATATATATACTTGGCAGATAGGTTTGCTAGGGCTGCCATGGCAAAATATCACTGACTGTGTGGCTTGAACTACAGAAACTATTTTCTCACAGTTCTGGAGGACAGAAATTTGAGATCAAGGTGTTGGGAAAACTGGTTCCTTCTGCGGGCTGTGAGGGAAGGATTTTTTCCAGCCATCTCTCCTTTGCTTGTAGATGGCTTCTTCTCCTGTGTGTTTGTATCATTTTTCCTCTGTACATGTCTGTATCCAAATATCCTATTTTTATAAGGACATGTGTCATAATGGATTAGGACCCACTCTAATGACTTCATTTTTGCTTAATTACCTCTTCGAACATCATATCTGCAAATACTGCATTCTAAGGTATCGGGAGATTAGAACTTTAGCATATTCGTTTTGTGAGGGACACAAATTGGCCCATTACAGCCAGCTCAGACAAGGTGAAGAAACATATCTTCATACCCCAGAAATCTAAATTGATACAACATTTTGATGAATAATTTGGACTCACATCAAAAATAGTAAAATATACAAATCTTTGGCCATACAATTTGATTGCTAATAATTTGTCCTAGAAAAAGTTAGCTACATAGAAGCATAATTCATATTGGAAAAACTGAAAAAAAAGATGAATATTTAAAATATTTAAAATATGGATTTAAAAGAAAATATATGACCTGTCCAAATAGTGGGATAATATATGAGTATTAAATTGATGAAAATGAGCACTTGGTGATATTGAATAATGTTGGCAATATCTAACTAAGTGGAAAATATGTTAAAAGTAGCATTTCCTTTTGACACTAGAAATCTAATTCAAGTGAAGTATACACACACAGAAACTCATTACATGTCATAGGAAGATTTGTAGAAAATTTAACATGGAATGATACCCTTCTGAGAAATTAACAGTCTTGATTATATAAGATAAATGGAGATTTTAAATGCCTTTGAATTTGAGGGCTAGGACAAAGGACAATCTCTAACAATTTGGTGGAGGACCTCACACGTGAGTTCCTCAAATGAGACTAGCTGCATGGGTATCTCTGAAAACTTGGAAATAAGAACTGTGGTCTTTGAGCTTCTTTATGGAGGTGGGTTTAAAATGATTTCCTCCCATTGCTTTAATTGTGACTTCTCTGATAACCAGTGAGGGTGTGTCCCTCTTCATACAGCTATTGACATTTGGTTGCTCCTCTGTCTTAATTGCTCCTTTGTATCTACAGCCAAACTTCTTTTTGATTTCTGAGAGTTCTCATAATCTACTAATCTCTTGCATTTTATAATCTTTTCTCAATTTCTCAACAGTCAGTTATTATTAGTTTTCCTTCTGGGAGCAGCATTTCTTAATTCTCTGTGTATCAAATCCTCAGTTGCTAAATTTCTAAATCTTCACTTACATAGCAATATATAGAAAACATTTCTGTAGGATAGCAGTTTTTTACTGTTTATTTAAAAATTGTATAATGTACATTTTGTCTTTGCATATCACAGCCTGAGCCAAATAGAAGTCATGGTGGTCATGACATTCTAATTCATATAAAGTGGATCCTTGTGAAATGGATCGAGTGACTTTAGGACACACTACAATGAATGTGAAAAAAACCCAGACTTGTACAGCTCTGGCTATTATATACAATCTCATGGAGGACTTCTCTTCCATTTTCATATCTTGATTTGTTCTTTCTTATTTTCATCACTTGTGGTATAGCTATGTTATTGGGTTCTTCATAAAAATAGATACCAAGATTAAAAATGGTGTTGTAGCTGATGCCTACAGATATAATAATGTATATCTTTCATGCCCTATCACCTCTATGTAGGTGCTCCCCACCTAACAGAGAGAGACTTGCTATCTTAAAATTGGTCCTTCCTTTGTCAGAGCCATTTATCCTAGGGCCTCACCCTAGTGTGTTAACAGAGAAATACAAAATTATACCTTTTCTCTCTACCTCCTAATCAAATCGTTTGTATTCCCAGACATCTTTATTGAAAAGATAATGTAATAAAATATTTTTATGATGGTATTAATGATTGGCAGCAGATTAATATTTTAGCAGCCTAAAGGCAATTCATCTCATAGTTAAAATTGATAGATTAATTTGAGTGAAGTGCACACCTCTTTTAAAGGAAGAGAAAGCATTTTGTGAAACCATGAGACAGAAATTGTTTTTATTAAAATGCCATTTAAATATGCACAACCATGACCTGGACATGAGCTTCTACTAGTAAGCCTCAGATTTCATTTATTAATTAAATATAAGCCATACTACAAACCAATAGACATTTAAGTTGAAAAAAATATTAAGTTACTTAATAAATGGTATAGTTTTCTAGAAATAAAGTTGATGTCCACAATATCAGCACGACAGTTTCTGTGCCTTAGGTTCTAGGTTTATGTCATAACAATATTGTTCAATAGTATCGCGTATGGGTACGAACTCGTGTTTCTCATCAATTTTGTGAATGTGGACTTCTGTAAGGCTTGCTTGTAGTATTTGCTATGTGATTATTAAGTCTTCCTCTCTTCTTTTTATTTGCCTATGGCAAGTAGAATTGCATAATTTGGTATCAGTGTAACCATAGATAAAGATACAAAGTCACTAAAATTTCTTACCAGTACTTGATGATCATTGAGATCATCTAGGTAGTATCTATATTACTTTTTAGATTGTCAATTTAAAAACACAAAAATCATTCTCTCAAAGATCTTGAAAACTAGAAATATATTTGCTGATTTCTAGAAACAGCGACTCAATCACAAGATTTATTTTCCTCACTGTGGAAGTATAGATTAATGGTAGGTCAGACTTTGGATAAGTGGACCTTCCTATTTGCTTAGGTTTCATAGCAGATGCATACAACATATTGAGATACTGATATAAAGTTTCAATTTTTTATTCATCTGAGAAACAAACATTCAAACGGGCTTCTACTGACAGATATAATTCATAAATGAGAGACATATCAACATCAGGAAATTAAAGTCAAAGAAAATTTGATAATCTTTCTAGAAAAGAACCGAACATTCTTAAATTCTCCTCTCTCTTCCTCTCTTTGTTTTACTCTCTTTGTTTTCATATGTCTATGTATGTTTATATATTTTTTTAATGTTTATAGTTTCCTATTTCAGTAAAGGAAAGTGAAAATGTCACAGATTAGCATAGTCTTTGAGACCTAGTAACAGACATACTTTTTTCCTACCTGTATATAACTTACACACGTTTCAAGAAAATTATTAAAATTCAAGACCATGGGAAACTACATAATTGACCACCACACTCCACCCTCAGCCTTAATCATGTCTAAACACAAAGCTGTCCAAACACTGATACATTCTCCATTGCCTAAATCTGGGGGAAAATTATGAACCAAAACTACCACATTTATTCATTGAACATAGTAGTTGTTTTGGGGGTGGTGAGTCTAAATGTATAGTATATACACAATGGCAAAATAAAGATTGTTGGACTAATACATATTTAATTGCTTCACTTCCACATTGTGCCCTATTTCTTTTCTGAGGGACCATCCAGATCAATTGATTATTGAGTCTGGACCCCTTTTGAGCCCAGAAGCAATTCTTTGACCATCTTAAACTTTCTTTACGTTTTTTGTAATATCTTCCTGTTTCCACTAAATATATTTGGTAGCCTAGACACACTGTTTTCCTATCATGGTAACATGTGCCAAAGGACGAATATGGCAACAAGCGGTATGTGTGAGAAAGAAGACACATGAGAGTGAAACCAGAAAGGGGTGGCATCACCGTTTTCGGATGACCAAATTAATAGTTCACATCAATTTTTGGTACAGGCCATGGTTTTTATGTGGAAAAATGATGTTCATTCTTATAAATTTCAGGGTCACATTTTCTAAACTGAAGGTCAATAACCTAATGTTTTCTTTTCAGTGATTAGATTTTATACATAAAAATATTCTTTGTTTATTTAATTTTGAATTAAAATTTATCTGTACTTATGTGCCATACCTATAAATATATAAGGTAACACAGACTGGTTAAGGAAAAAGTAGCTGGTTTTAGACAATAGGCAATTTTATTATCTAATTTACAGAATACATAATAGCTTCTACTTCCTACATAAAGCAATCAGGATCTTGGCTACTTTACTAAATAAGTAATACAGTAGCTTATTTAAAAATGAAATTAAGGAATTTCATTTGCTTCCTGTACAAAATCACCACAATTCTTGCCCTAAAGATGTACTTAAAATATTTTAAAAGAAAAGCTATAAATCTCAGAAAAATACCTTAAAGGAAACATAAGAAACATATAGCATTTCGGTTAATATCAAGTTAAAAATACTCATTCTTTGTAAAGTAACTTATGATGTATTTTATTCCTTCTTCCATATAATAACTTTTAGGAAGCCATGATAATCCCTTTCTCTGGTGATTTTAATTCCTAGAGTCAATCCGCTTCTATTATTTTAAACATAATGCAAGTATTTGCATATTTCTATTACTCCTCTCCTATACACAAAGATATAAACATGGAATAATAGTATAAGCTTCATACTTTTATGACACTAAAGAAGTTCCACTTGTTTGGATAAGTACATTTTAGGCCCAGTACAGATAAAGAAAACATTTTCTATCATATGCTTTGTGAATTCTGACCTCTGGATTTCTGAATTATAAATGACAATAATAAGTCTGCCATCTTTCTGGTATAATAAGGCTTGCTCTTTTCATATGTTTGCAATATTCAAAGGTTACATTTAAACAGAATAAAAGAAGGATGGTGGTTATTACTTAAACCACACTAAGTAAGCAAATAACTAAAACACTTTGACCTGGTATTTCTACTTTAGGCATTTATCTTATCACCAGTTAGATACCTGTACCAGTCAGTTGCTTAAAAAGAAAAAAAAAAAAAAAAAAGCAGTTAGAGATATGAACAAAGAAGTAGGAGTGGTGAGAGTGGGCATCCTTGTCTGGTTCCTGTTCTTAAAGGAAAAGCTTTCAGTTTTTCCCCATTCAGGATGATATTGGC